>NW_026294620.1:0-103408 GCF_026119805.1 Tympanuchus pallidicinctus | reverse complement strand
GGGATGGGGTCCTGCTGCCCACCTGGACACAGAGCCCCCCCCCAATAACACCCCATTCCCCCCCCCCCATATATTTGTCATCCTGCCCCCCCATGCCCCCCATTCCTCATTTCCACCCCTTCATTCCCTACCGCCCCCCCCCCCCATCCCTCCCACTGCTCCCAGTTCCACCCTGCGCCCTCCCCAGTCCCCAGTTCCAAGCCCAGCTTCCCCCCAACGCCCCCATTCCTCCCAGTGCCCCCCCATTCCTCCCAGAGCCCCCTCCCCATTCCCTCCTTACCCCCCCCCCCAATCCCACCCAGTCCTCCCCCAATATTTAACCCCTCCTGGTCCCTTCTCACTTCCCAGCTCCCCATTTCCAAATCCCCAACTGCTCTCCAGCCCCTCTGAGACCCCCAGTTCGACCCTAAGACCCCCAGTTCCCCACCCGCTCCCCCCAATCCCTGCAGCCCTTTCTCCTCCTCCCCTTTCCCCACTTTTGCCCCCCCCCCAAGCTCCATCGTTTCCCCCCCCAGCCCCCTTTTTTGTGCCCCCGCTGCTCCCCCAGCACTCACCCAGCTTCACCTCCCCGCTGTCGTTGATGAGGATGTTGGCTCCCTGCAGCCACGGCATGGGGTCAGACACCCCCTCATTTGTCCCCCCTGCCCCCCCCCCCCCCTCAATTTATTCTCCACCAATTTGCACCACCCCCCCCAACTTGTGCCCCCCTTACCTTGATATCACGGTGGATTTTGCCCTGGCAATGCAGGTAGGACAGCCCCTGTGGGCACAGAGGGGGGGGGATCAGCCCCTGCTATAGAGCTGGGGGGGTCCCCAACCCCCCCTTGTCCCCAACCCCCCCTTGTCCCCAGCCCCCCCTTGTCCCCAGGGAAGGGGGGGGGGGGGGGTCACTCAGTCACTCACCTCCAGGGTCTCCCTGCACACATATGCGATCTGTGGCTCTGAGAGGGGTCCGGTCACTGAGGGGACAGGGGTAAAGTTTAGGGGGGGGTCCCAGGGTGCTGCCCCCCTCTGAACCCCCCCCCCCCCAAATATATTTCTGTGCCCCCTCCTACCGTTGTAGATGTCCTGCAGGGAGCCCCCACCACACAGCTCCATGCAGATCCACAGCTTGTTGCACCTGCATGGGCAGGAAGGGGTTAATGGGGGTAGGGGAGGGGGGAGGGTGGGGGTCCAAAGGGCTTTTTTTGGGGGGGGGGGGGGAAGCTGACCAGCTGTAGCTGCCGAAATAGGCGACGATGTTGGGGTGCTGGCAGGAGCGGATCATCAGGATCTCCTGCTGGATCGTGGCGCAGTCGTCATCTTGGGGGGGGGGGGAGAATAAAGGATATGGGGGGGACGTTAAGGGGTCTTGGGGGGAAACGTGGGTTCCTGGGGGTGTGAACGAGGGGTCTGGGGGGGGAATGAGGGGACTTGGGGGGGAACGAGGGGTCTTAGAGGGGATGAGGGGCCTTGGGGGGGGAATGAGGGGTCCTGGGAGGGATGAGGGGTCCTGGGGGCGAATGAAGGGTCTTGGAGGGGGAACGAGGGGTCCTGGGGAATATGGGGGGGGGAGGGGGAGGGGTTTATGGGGTATTGCAAGGTATTAAAGAGTTCTGCAGGGACATGGAAAGGGAGCGGGAAGAATTAAGGGATGTGGGGGGAATACTGAGAAGTTGGGGGGGGGGATGGTGATGCAAAGGGGTGTGAGTGGGTCCTGGGGATACATGAGGGCTTTAAGGGTCCTGGGGGCGGCAGTGGGGGGCATTAAGGACCCTGGCTAAAGCCCCCCCCCCCTTCCTCACCTGCTTCCATTTTGACCACCTTGATAGCTGCCAGCTCGCCAGTGGCTTTGCTGCGGGCCTGGGGGGCAGCCAAGGGGGGGGGGGGCGGGTTAAGGCTGTGCTGGGACCCCGCTACCCTGCCTTCCTGCTCCAGCAGCTCCCAGTAATCCCAGTACCCCCCCCCCAATCCCCCCCCCCAGTGCCCCCGTCGCAGGATGAAGTTGGCTGAACCTTCCGACAGAAGCGAGGAGGTTGGGGCTCCTTGGGGACACAAAATGCCACCAGGAAGGACTGGGAGGGAACTGAGAGCCCTGGGGGGGGGGGGGGGGGGGGGAGGAGGAATTCGGAGGCACCTGGACTCCATTTCACACAACTTCCCCCCCCAGGGCACCGGGTGGGGATGCCCGACCCCCCCCACAACAGGGAGCCCCACGGTGGCCGCGTATGGAGGCCGCAGTGAATCCCACCCCCCCTCCACCCCCCGCCATGATTTTTGGGCCCTGGTCACCTTGAAGACGTCCCCATAGGTGCCCCCCCCAAGGCGTTGCAGCACCTCAAAGTCTTCCTGGGGGTCGCGGGCGGCGATGCAGAGGAGCCGGGGGTCCATGGCTGAGCCCCCCCCCCACCCGTGCCCCCCCCGGATGCTGGCAGTGGCGGCAGCGCGGAGCTGACGGCCCCCCTCCCCAACCCCCCCCAGCTCCCCACAAGGCAGCGCGGCGGAAGGGGAAACTGAGGCACAACCCATGTGGACAGGGGCATCCGGGGGGGCCTCCCCCCCCCCGTGCCAAACCACAGAGCTGGAAGGGAAACCCCCCCCCACAACTGAGGCACTGCGAGGACGGGGAGCGGCCAGGCCTCACGGATCCCATTAGGGCCCAACATGCCGCACAACGACTTCGACCCCATTTTCTCCTGCTCTGGTCTCAGCTCAGCCCCCCGTTTGCCCATTAAACCCCAGTGGGCCTCCAGAGGATCCCGGTGCGGCTGCAGCGTAGCACAGCCCGGTTCTGGAACGTTCCCAGTGCGGCTCTCCGTGCCCCCCCCCCCCCCCCAGTCCATCCTCACGGTTTTCTCCCATTTACTCCCACTGTCCCAGTGCTCCATCCCAGGAAGCCTCACGCTGCCCAGCTGAGCACAGCCTGCCTCCCTCCCGCCCAGTGGCTCTTATTTCGATCCCCTCTGGGATGTGGGTGAGTTTTGACCTCGCTTTACCCCCGTTATTGACCCGTTTTTGGCCCATTTTGGCCCAGTTTGGCTGAGTCAGGCCCAGCCCGGCGCAGGCTGGCCGCTGCCACGTGCCACGACCGGAAGAGGGCGCCGCGAGCGGTGGGCGTGGCCTGCCAATTTGTGGGCGTGGCTTGCCGGTGTGGCGGCTTGTCAGTCTGGGCACGGCCTGCCAGTTTGTGGGCGTGGCTTTGATGGTGTGGGAGTGGTCTGACTGTGTGGGCGTGGCCTTCGGGTATATCTCCCTCCCCCCTTTTTCCTGCTGCTTTCTCTTTCTGCGGTTGCGCAGTGCGTGTTTTCAACTCGCTTTCCCATCATGCTTAGCGAGCGCCCGCGCAGGAAGCGGAAGTTGCCGCGGCCACCGGAAGCCGGCTCTTTCTCTTCCTTTCCGGTGGTTGAGGCTCTTCGCGTCATGGCGCTGTTTGAGCAGATGAGGGCCAACGTGGGCAAATTGCTGCGGGGAATCGATCGGTACCGGGACCGGGGGAAGCGGAGGGGATGGCGGTGTGCGGGGCGAGCCTGGAGCCGGGGGTTGAGGCCTGAGATCGGGGCGTGGAGCCGGGAGTTGGGGGCTGCGGGGAGCCGAGGCTTCGTGGAGGCCGAGTCGGTGCTTCTTTTCGGTGACTTTTCGTCTCTCTTTAGGTACAACCCTGAAAACCTGGCGACGTTGGAGCGTTACGTGGAGACGCAGGCTAAGGAGAATGCCTACGATCTGGAGGCCAACCTGGCTGTGCTGAAGCTGTGAGCAGGGCGGGGGAGGACGCTCCTCGAAACTCTTCCTCTGCCCCCCCCCCCCGTAACGGCCCCTTTTCGTCCCCCATTGCTCTCCATAACCCCCCTCTTCTTGTCCCCATGTTAGTCTCCATAACCCCCCTCTCTTTTCGTCCCCCTATTGCTCTCCATAACCCTCCCCCCCTCGCACACAGGTATCAGTTCAACCCTGCCTTCTTCCAGACCACGGTGACGGCGCAGATCCTGCTGAAGGCCCTCACCAACCTCCCCCACACCGACTTCACGCTTTGCAAGTGCATGATCGACCAGGCCCATGTATCCTCCCCCTTTGGGGGGGCTTAAGGGCCGGGTGGGGGGTTTAGGAGCTGGCTGTGATGCTGAGCTCAGCCCAAACCCGGGTGTCTGTGCGGTGATGGCGGTGCTCTGCAGCTCTCCAGGCTGCTCTGGTGGACGCTAAGGGCTTCCTAAGGCAATTCGCTGTACCTTATTGAGCTGTGTGGGGTTTGGAATGGATGCCCCCATCCGTCACGAGCGGGGATTTGAGGTGTCCTGCCGAGTGGGAGAGTTAGGAGTGGAGGTTTGGGGTGCCTCGCTCCACGCTGAGCGTGGGTTTGGTGTGCGCCACCCCTCAGTGCGCGGCAGAGGGCAGGGATTTGGGGTGGGCTCGTTTGTTTCCCTTGACACCCGTGGGCAGCAGGAGGAGCGGCCCATCCGGCAGATCCTTTACCTGGGGGAGCTGCTGGAGACGTGCCATTTCCAGTCCTTCTGGGTGAGTCCTCGCAGCCCCGCGGGGTCGTTGGCACTGCAGGGATGGAGGCGCTAACGGTGTTTTGTCCCCACAGCAAGCCCTGGATGAGAACATGGAGCTGTTGGATGGGATTGCTGGCTTCGAGGACTCCGTGCGAAAATGTGAGGTGGCATTTGGGGGAGGCAGCGGGGGCTGCTGAGGGGCTTTTGGGGGCGTTTTAGGGCCAGGACTGAGCCAGGTTTCTCCCTGCAGTCATTTGCCACGTGGTGGGCATCACATACCAACACATTGACCGCTGGCTGCTGGCTGAGATGCTGGGGGACCTCTCAGGTATGGGGGGAGGGGCACGGGGGGGGGGGGGGGGGGAACGTTAGGTGACAGAGGGGTGACACGGTGCTCTGTCCCCGCCCCCCCCCCCTGCTCAGAGGCACAGCTGAAGGTGTGGATGAGCAAATACGGATGGACGGAGCCGGAGCCCGGCAAGGTGTTCATCTGCAACCAGGAGGAGAGCATCAAACCCAAGAACATCGTGGAGAAAATCGACTTTGACAGTGGGTGCAGGGGGTGGGGAGGGGGCACGCAGAAACCCGGCCTGCTGCTGACCCCCCACCCCCCTCCCCGACCTTCCTGCAGGTGTCTCCAGCATCATGGCCTCGTCGCTCTGAGCCCCAACCCCCCGTCCTCGTTAACACAGTGGATTTTAATTGTCTCAAAGTAAAAGAGAAACTTCCAGTGTGCTGTGTGCTGCCTGGGGGAGCAGTGGGGTCGGATCCCTGTGGGGTGGCCTTCTTGCTGGGGGGGAGTCCCTCCATGAATATTCATATCATAATTATGCATAATAAATGACTGGGGCGTTATGCATAATAATTAAGAGGTGTTGGTTCAACAGCCATGCAATTAATTGGCTATTAATTGGTACACGTGTGTGCTGCATACAGGAGCTCGTTAACAATAGTGTGATTGTTTCAATAACTGAGTGATAATAGGTGGTGGGGTGCTTGGTGTTGCTCATTAATATTAATGACCCTGATCTCAGGTGCTGCAGACGGGTGGGCGCGTTAAATACATAACGATTAATGGATGAGTGCACAATCAAGAGCTCGCTAATTGCTTAATTGGGAGGGGAGGGGTTAATACGCGAGTGTTCTGATGGCGCAGTGTGGGCTCATTAATATTAATAAGAAGGAGGAGCCGCAAAGCCGGCTCATCCTACCTCATGAATATTAATAAAGGGAGGGTGGGCGCCGAGTGGGCGGGGTCTCCGGTGGGTGTGGTCTGAGGAGCGCGGAGGGGGCGGGGCTTCGGGAGGGGGCGGGGTCTCGCGTGGGCGCGTCGCGCACGCGCAGTGTTGGAGGGCGCAGTGCCGTCGGCGCGGCGGTGGGAGCGGAGCGCAGCGGAGCGCCATGGTGGATTACCACAGCGCCGGGCAGCCCTACCACTACGGCGGGAACGGGCCGGGCCCTAACGGCGATTACATGGCCCAGGAAGACGACTGGGACCGGGACCTGCTGCTCGATCCCGCCTGGGAGAAGCAGCAGAGGAAGGTGGGGCCGGGTGGGGGGCTGAGGCCTGGGGATTCCGGGGGGGGGGGGATGCTGGGAGGCGATGGAGGGCTGGGGGTGTGGGGGAATGGAGGCCTGGGGGGGTCCTGAGGGGTTGGGGAGCTCTGGTGATAGAGAGCTGAGGTGGGGCGTTGAGCTTGGGGGGGCCTGGGGGGGGTTTGGGAAGCTCGGGTGAGAGAGAGTTGAGGTGGGGGGGCTGAGCCTGGGGGGGGGTCTGTGGGGGAACGGAGGCCTCGGGGGGTTTGAGGAGCTCTGGTGATGGAGAGTTTGAGGCAGGGAGGCTGAGCCTGGGAGGAGTCTGGGGGTCTGTGGGGGATTGGAGGCCTGGGGGGGTCCTGAGGCGTTGGGAAGCTCTGGTGGTAGAGAGCTGAAGTGGGGGGCTGAGCTTGAGGGGGGTCTGTGGGGTAGCACAGAACCGGGGGGGGGGGGGGTCCTGATGGGCCCTGAGGGGCAGGGGGGGATCCTGGGGGCTTCAGTAGTGCGGCTCTGAGGTGTGCGACTGGGCCTGGGGGGGCTGCGGGGGGCTCTGAGGGAACGCGGGCCGTGGGGGGGGGGGGGTGCGGAGAGTCCTGCGGGGGTTTTGGGTAACAGAGACCTGAGGTTGGGTCTGAGCTGCCTGTGGGGCTGAGGTTGGGGCTGGGGGCTCTGAGGGGAGAGGGAGGAGGGGAGGGGAGGGGTGGGGGGGTGTCCGAATGGGCTTCGTTCCCTGGAGCCCAAAACCTTTGGGAGCGCAGAACTGAGCGTGAGGAGGAGATGGGGGCAGAGATCCGCTCTGAGCACGGGAATGGGGAAATGCAAAGGGACGAAAGGGCACTGGGGGAGAGGAGGAGGAGAAGGAGGGGAAGGGGGGAGGAGGAGGAGGAGGAGGAAGGCTCTCAGCTGCTGCACGGTGTGAGGATCGCCGCTGCCCATCCCGTTCCCCTCTCCTGTAACTGTTTGGGGCCGTGGGGTCCGCTGGCAGCAGGTGACCATCTGCTATTTGGTTTAATTACCTTAATTACGGGCGGCTGGGGAGGGAGCTGGGAGTACAGCAGGAGCAAAAGGCGCTGCGTGGAGGTGGAGGAGGAGCTGACACCGGCTGTGTGTGCGTCCGACATGGGAGCTCGGCGGCACCGCCATGTTCCTGCGCCCTATGGGGTGAAACCCTGCCCAGGGACCTCCGGCCTCCCTCCCCGCACCCCTGGCCTGGGCGCTGGGGGTTGGACTCGATGATCTCTGGAGATCCCTTCCAACCCCTACGATTCTGTGATTCTGGGTGTTGCCGCACCTGGACGACACCTATGGAGGCTCAGGAATGTTGCGTTCCGTGCCCCGCTGCTGCTGCGGTGACGTTGTGGAATGGCACACAGGGTGTGCCGGGCCTCCTCCTCCTCCTCCTCCTCCCCTCAACGCCTGGCAGCGGCTGTGGGGGAGGCAGGCCTGGGTTTGGAGCAGCCTTTCCGTGCTGTTTTCGGCGCCGTGAGCGACGCCTTGCAAACCTGAAGACCCGCGTTGGGGTCCGAGGGCCGGCCGTGGGGCAGCTTTGGGGTCGGCCGCCCTGCGAACGCCGCTGTGTCTGCGGGGCGATGGGCCCAGGGGTGCGCAGGGCTCCTCTCTGCCGATCCCGCAGCGGTGAGGTGTGATGTTTGGACGCAGCTCTGTTGCCCACGCGGCCCAGAGGCAGCGCAGCATCGCGGCTGCGAGGTCGGACCTTCCCCTCTCCTCCTCCTCCATCCGCACCGATTTGCCTTTTTTTGGGAGCGTTTCCGATCTCTCCTTCTCCCCCCCCCTCCGCACGGTTTGGGCCGAGATGCGAAGCTCCGAGGCTTTTCCCTTATAAAGAAGGCAGAGCGGGCAGCTTTTCACGTGCTCAGCGGGGACGGGGGCAGCGCCGTGCGGCCGTCCAGCCGCTGGAATGCGTCCCATCCCCGGGGTTCCACGCTGGAATCCCAGCTATGCGGCTAAAGAACTCAGGCTGCATCCTCTGTGCTCCCAAACACGCAGCAGACGAGGATCGGGGCCAGGATGTGGCCCTAAATAACTCTGTGTGTTTCCGGCAGCTTCCGAATGTTGGGACTGGGAAAGGAGCGGCGCAAATTGGGTGTCCTTGGGCGAGCGGGGCTGGTAAACGAGGCTCGCTAATGAGCTGCGGTAACGAGGCGCGGTAATGAGCGCGCCTTGGGAGAGGGATGAGCTGAGTTTGGAGTCGGGAGGCTGGCGCTGCTCGTGGGGCTGCCCCACGTCCCCCTCTGGGTAAACAGGCGCCCATAGGGGGTCCTGCAGAGGGGCTGGGGGTGGGGAGGGCGCATCTCTGTGCCTCCGAGGGAGCACGGCTGCGATGGGGCTGCAATGGGGCTCTGCCCCACGCCCTGGGGGGCAGTTGGGATCGCGTGCTCCACCAGCGGCTGCAGCCTGGATTCTTGGTTCCCCTCCAAAGCCAAACATCCGGCCCTGGGAGCTCGCCGTGTCTGAGCGCAGCGCCGTGAGCCCTCGGCTCCTGGAAGCGTCTCGGGCCTTTGCTGGGGAAATCTGGTGGCTGGAGGTGGCTGAGGTCACGCGTGGGGCCCTGGGACCCTCAGCTGGTGGGGGCAGCCAGCCTGCAGCGGGGATGGAGCTGGGGGGGCTTCGGGCTCCCTCCCAACCCTACCGTTCTGCGCTTCTCCGCTCTCAGAGGTTCCTCCCAACCCGGCCGTTCTGCGGCTGCTCCTCGAGCCTCTGCACTGAGCGGGGATGGAGGCTGTGCTTCAGAAAGCACCGTTTGGGGTTGGAGGGGACCCTAAAGATCATCCAACAGACGGTCGGGCAGGAAGGGACCTCCCGGGTCGTCGTCCTCGTGTTCACCAGCTCCCGTCAGGACCGGGGGGCAGCAGAAAGGTCTCCCCAGAGCTTTCTGCACCACGCCATCACCCTCAGCCCGTCCCCGCGGCGTCGCTGCTCCGTCCCGTGCGTTTTCAGCCCTGGGCACGGAGCTGAAGCGATCCCAGCGCCTCCCTGCTGGGGTTGCCTTGTTTTTTGTGCCCCAAACGGGGGGCAACCTCCAGCAGCAGCTCACGTTCGGCTGTACAAAAGTTGCCCGACGCCAGGGAAGCAGCTCGGTGCAGCTCGTCGTCCTGGTGCAAGGTGTGCCAGGCAGGAATGCGGGTCCGCCCTGCGCCGCTGCCCTGACTCAGCCTCTTATCACCCGCCTGGTTTCTGTTGGGTTTCTGGCCTGGAGCACAGCCAGCATCAATTCGGGGCCCTCCGGGATCCCGGGGGGCAGCTGTGGGATCCCACGTCCATACAGCATGGCCAGGTGAGGTGATGGGATCCCACATCCATACAGCATGGCCAGGTGAGGTCAGTGGGATCCCATACAGCATGGCCAGGTGAGGTCAGTGGGATCCCACATCCATACAGCATGGCCAGGTGAGGTCAGTGGGATCCCACATCCACACAGCATGGCCAGGTGAGGTCAGTGGGATCCCATATCCACACAGCATGGCCAGGTGAGGTCAGTGGGATCCCACATCCATACAGCATGGCCAGGTGAGGTCAGTGGATCCCATATCCATACAGCATGGCCAGGTGAGGTCAGTGGGATCCCACATCCTGTACAGCATGGCCAGGTGAGGTCAGTGGGATCCCATACAGCATGGCCAGGTGAGGTCAGTGGGATCCCACATCCATACAGCATGGCCAGGTGAGGTCAGTGGGATCCCACATCCACACAGCATGGCCAGGTGAGGTCAGTGGGATCCCACATCCATACAGCATGGCCAGGTGAGGTCAGTAGGATCCCATACAGCATGGCCAGGTGAGGTCAGTGGGATCCCATATCCATACAGCATGGCCAGGTGAGGTCAGTGGGATCCCACATCCACACAGCATGGCCAGGTGAGGTCAGTGGGATCCCACATCCATACAGCATGGCCAGGTGAGGTCAGTGGATCCCACATCCATACAGCATGGCCAGGTGAGGTCAGTGGGATCCCACATCCACACAGCATGGCCAGGTGAGGTCAGTGGGATCCCACTTCCATACAGCATGGCCAGGTGAGGTCAGTGAGATCCCACATCCATACAGCATGGCCAGGTGAGGTCAGTGGGATCCCACATCCACACAGCATGGCCAGGTGAGGTCAGTGGGATCCCACATCCATACAGCATGGCCAGGTGAGGTCAGTGGATCCCACATCCATACAGCATGGCCAGGTGAGGTCAGTGGATCCCATATCCATACAGCATGGCCAGGTGAGGTCAGTGGGATCCCACATCCATACAGCATGGCCAGGTGAGGTCAGTGGGATCCCATACAGCATGGCCAGGTGAGGTCAGTGGGATCCCACATCCATACAGCATCACCAGGTGAGGTCAGTGGGATCCCACATCCATACAGCATGGCCAGGTGAGGTCAGTGGGATCCCACATCCATACAGCATGGCCAGGTGAGGTCAGTGGGATCCCACATCCATACAGCATGGCCAGGTGAGGTCAGTGGGATCCCACTTCCATACAGCATGGCCAGGTGAGGTCAGTGGGATCCCACATCCATACGGCATGGCCAGGTGAGGTCAGTAGGATCCCATACAGCATGGCCAGGTGAGGTCAGTGGGATCCCATATCCACACAGCATGGCCAGGTGAGGTCAGTGGGATCCCATACAGCATGGCCAGGTGAGGTCAGTGGGATCCCACATCCATACGGCATGGCCAGGTGAGGTCAGTGGGATCCCACATCCACACAGCATGGCCAGGTGAGGTCAGTGGGATCCCACATCCACACAGCATGGCCAGGTGAGGTCAGAGCTGCCCTCTCCTGACCCTCCTCCTTCTCCTCCTTCTCCTCTTTCTCTGGCGCTGCAGGCCTAATAAGGACAAAGAATGAGGGGAATTTTGGCCCGTCGGCCGCTTCCCAGTTTGTCCTCCTCCCAGTAGCACCAAACGGAGGGCAGAAAACAACGGGACGGAGAGGAGCGGCCGTAGGCAGGAGCTGGGATTCGCTGCCGCGTTGGGCGTGCGATGGTGAATCCGCTGCTCCGCTTTGGGAAGCAGCCGTCGCTCCCATTTGTGCCCCAACACAAGCAGATCGCGGGCCGTCAGGTGGCTCGTTAATTAATGGTCATTAACGACGGCGCGGAGGAACGCTGTGCGCTGTTTGGTCTCCAGGACATCTCAGAGCGGCCGATAAGCGTTTCCTGCCGTAATGAACTTCCTGCCGGGCCGAGGACAATGCAGGTGACACTGCCAAGGGAGGAGCCCCCCCCAGCCCTGTGCCACCCCCCCCCCCAAGCTTCGTCATCCCAAAAAAGTCCAGATTGGAAAAAGCCGTCGGTCGGACCCGAAATCGGATTGTGCTGAAACGAAGGCCTGGTTCTGAACGGAGGAGCTGCCGGCCGTCTGAGCCCACGGAGCCGCACGGATTCATGCCCACCCCGCGGGCTCCGAAGGCCCATGGGGGGCCGCCCTGCAGCTCGAGGTGCTCCGCGGGGCCGCCGCTTCCTCCCAACAAAGGCGGCTTTGATACAATGCCTGGAAAGCATTTCGGCAGCGCCTCCGTGGGAAGGAAATTCCAGCAGCAGATGTGGAATATCCTTTTTTAGGAACTTGGTGATTCGGAACATATTGCTGTTCCTTCGGCAGCCCGTTCCGTGCCCCGTCCCCACGCGGGCTTCGCTCGGAGCTCAGCTGGGCGCAGGGCTGCAAAGCAGCTCCAAGCTCAGCCGCGCTTCAGTGCCCAAAGATCGCAAGGCAGGCCGTGCCGAGCTCCTCACCTCCCTGCCCGGTTCGAGGCTGGGTGCAGCACCCAGCAAACAAGGCTCTGCAGCCCGGCAGCGCCGCGCTCTGCTGCTCCTCCAGCCCCGATGCCCGGCGTCGTGCCGAGCAGCATCGGGAGATTGATTGCAGTTGGAAGAGCTCCTCGCTCTTTTGAGGAAAGGAGCTCCTGGCGAGGCCGTTAACGGGCTTTTAATTACCTTCTGCTCTCGGCAGCTATTTTTAACCCCCCCCGGTGTCGCGTTGGCTCTGCAGGGAGCAGCTCCTGCGGGCTGGCAGCAACTCGGAGGGCTGATGGAGAACGCAGCGCCCGGCACGGCCTGCGCCCAGCATCCTGGCCCCCACCTGCCAGACGGAGCGGAAAAACCTCGGGGTTTGTCCCCGTTTGGGGCCGTTCTTATTTTAGCACGATGGGATTCCACTCCTGACGCCCGTTTTCCGCCCTGCCGTCTTCGGGGCCGTCCTGCCTGGCGCTGCTTCCCCAGCAGGCAGCCCAGGGCCACGCGATGGGTGTGGGGCTGTGAGAGCAGCCGTGGGGCTGCTGGGTTTGCAGCCTCCTGCCCTTATACGGGCAGCACCGCTCTGCTCTGCACGGAACGCCCAGGGGACGCGGCTCAGCCGTGCGCTCACCTCCCGGGAGGAGCTCTGATGTCACTGGATCCCTGCAGCCAACCCTCGTGGATCCTGCAGCCAACCCTCGTGGATCCTGCATCCAGCCCTCATGGATCCCGCATCCAACCCTTATGGATCCCTGCAGCCAACCCTCATGGATCCCACATCCAACCCTTATGGATCCTGCACCCAACCCTCGTGGATCCTGCAGCCAGCCCTCATGGATCCCGCATCCAGCCCTCATGGATCCCTGCAGCCAACCCTTATGGATCCCTGCAGCCAGCCCTCATGGATCCCTGCAGCCAACCCTCGTGGATCCCACATCCAACCCTTTTGGATCCTGCACCCAACCCTCGTGGATCCTGCAGCCAGCCCTCATGGATCCCGCACCCAACCCTCATGGATCCTGCATCCAACCCTTATGGATCCCTGCAGCCAACCCTCATGGATCCTGCACCCAACCCTCGTGGATCCTGCACCCAACCCTTATGGATCCCGCATCCAACCCTCATGGATCCCGCATCCAACCCTCGTGGATCCCTGCAGCCAACCCTCATGGATCCTGCATCCAAGCCTCGTGGATCCTGCCTTCAACCCCCTTGGATCTTGCCTCCGACCTTCATGGAGCTGCTGCCTGCCCAGGCCTTTATCAGCTGGCACCCAAGGCTTTCTGCAGCCACGTCGCTGCCCAAACCTCCATAGCAAACCTGCTTCCAGCCCAAGCCTCCATAAAGCTGACTGCCCAGCCTTTATAACCCCAGGTCCCTGCCCACATCTCGGCCTGGCAGCGCCGCGCCCTCTGCCCCACGGCCGCCGTGCCCTTGGGCTTTGTGCAGGGAGGAGGAGGAGGAGGAGGAGGAGGAAGAGATGCTCCTGGCTGGGCTCTGTGCTGGCTGAAGCAGCAGGGTGGGATTCCTGCTCTGCTGCTGTCGGCTGAACCTTCCTGTTACAGCGAGGGGTGACACTTTGGTGACACTTTGGTGACACTTTGGTGACACTTTGGAGCACTGCTGACCACTGAACCTCAGCTCGGTGCCCTCCTGAGAGGGGCTGCGCTGCTTTCCATGCCAGGAAAGTCCCACCCTGGGATCAGCATCGCTCCTTATCCGTAATTAGCTAACGAGCGGAGCGCAGCGGAGTCCCGTGAGCAAACGCCACGCAGGGTCCCCCCGTGAGCCTCCTGCAATCTGGGAGCTGGGAAACCTGAGCTGATTATCAGCCAGCTCCTCGTCTGGTTAATGAGGCGCTTGCGTAACGAGGCGGCCGGGCGCTAATTGCGCTGCGCTCAGCGGGGCGCGGGGAGGGCAGCGGCCGTCCGACCTCCGTGCGACTCTGTGCTCGGCTCCGCTCCGTTCCAGAGACGTTGTGATGGATCTGGAAGGAATTCTTATCAGAAGGACGGCGGGAGCGTCGGCTCGCTTGCCTTTAGGGTCACCAAGGGCTGCCAGGAGGTGGGAGCTGCACGCAGGGCAGACCTCAGCCGCCTTTGGGGAGCTCATCTGGGGATGCTCGGCGCTCCTTTGGGGTCTGCGAAGCCAGCGGGGGGCTTCTGCAGGGACGCAGCACCGCTCCGGGTGACCCCGCCGTCCTGCTTGGGGTCGGCACTGCTGTGCCAGCGCTCCTCTCGTCCTACAGCCCTCCAAGCCTCCCCTGCTGCGTGGGGAGCCGCAGCCCCGCTGCTTTTTGGGGCCGTTTCGGCCTCTTTGCAGCCCCCTCCCTCTTGCTCTTCCACGCCACCCCCAGCAGCGCCGGTGCCCCCCATCCCAGCCAGCCCTAAACCTGCTCCCAGCCCTGCTGCCTCGCTCCCCCCTGTCCTCGTCAGCCCCGCAGCTCGTTAAGAGCTGTCAGCATTCCCCGGCCGTGAGCTCAGCGCCGAACAAAGCACCGTTCAGCCCCGGCTGGCTGCTGGGCAGTGGGAGTCGGGCACGCCGTGAGCTTTGCCCTCTAATTGCATTTCTCTCGAGCGAGGGCTGCGCCGGGGAGCAGCCGCGTCCCGCAGCACTCAGCATTTACACCCTCAGAGGAAGCCGTGAGCTCAGGCTGCAGGCGGTGCTGCGGGCAGCAGGAAGGAGCGGCTCCTGCCGTGGGGTCGGGCTGCAAAGAAACAGCGGGGAGCGGGGTGAGGGGCTGGGAACGGAGCCTGGGGGAAGCAACGCAGGGTCTGCTCTGCTCTCAGCTCGGCCCCACGACCTTCAGCGGCTCCTGGGAGCAAATATTTGCCGCCGGGCGCCAGCATTCGTTCCTCGGTGCCAAGGTGCCGCGGTCCCTGCGGTGCAGCGCCCTGGCAGTGCCGCCTTAGGGGTTAAATCTGAGCGTCCTCCCCTGCAGACCTTCACAGCCTGGTGCAACTCCCACCTGCGGAAGGCCGGCACGCAGATCGAGAACATCGACGAGGATTTCCGCGACGGCCTGAAGCTGATGCTGCTCCTGGAGGTGATCTCAGGTGATGCTCCTTGGGGTTTTGCTTCTCGAGCGGGCGCAGGCAGCTGAAAAAGAGCTCTGTCCTGTGCCATGGCTTCTTTCCTCTCTGTTTGGTGGCTTCTACCCTCAACGAGAGCTGTAATCCTTGCTGCTTCTTCCTTCCAGGGGAGCGATTGCCAAAACCGGAGCGAGGGAAGATGAGGGTGCACAAAATCAACAACGTGAACAAAGCACTCGATTTCATCGCCAGCAAAGGCGTCAAGCTGGTGTCCATAGGAGCTGAGGGTGAGTCCAGGACACCCAAAACCTGCTGCAGGGGGGGAACAGGCCGCTCACAGGCGCTGCCTGGTGGCCAAGAAGTCTGATGGGGCCTGGGGTGCATTGCACACAGCGTGGCCAGCGGGTGAAGGAGGTGCTTTTCCCCTCTGCCCTGCGATGGGGAAGGCACAGCTGGGCTCGTAGCACCCTGCAGCATCTCCTGGTGGGGAAGGGATGAGAGCCCCGAGGAGGCTGAGGTGGAGAGGAGAAGGAGAGGGGCTCTGCTCAGTGCTCAGGCAGGAGGTGCTGCGCAGAGCTGCGAACGCTGCAGGCAGAGCTGCGCAGGCGTCGGGTGCTGTGTTGGCACTCAGAGGTAAAGGCTGTGAGGGGAGGCTGTTCCAGGGATGCTGTTGCACAGCCACGGTGCTGCAGGACGTGCCAGGAGAATCACAGAACGGCCAGGGCTGGAAAGGAGCTCAAGGCTCACGAAGCTCCAACCCCCTGCCACACGCAGGGCCACCAACCTCCACATTTCACAGCAGCCCAGGCTGCCCAGGGCCCCATCCAACCTGGCCTCCAACACCTCCAGGGATGGACGGGGCATCACAGCCTCTCTGGGCAGCTGTTCAGCCCCTCACCGCTCTCACAGCACACAACTTCCCCTGACATCCAACCTCCAGCTGCCCTCCCTCAACTTCCAACCATTTCCCCTCGTCCTGCTGCTACCAACCCTTGCACAGAGCTGACTCCCCTCCTGTCTGCAGGCTCCCTTTAGGCACTGCAGGCTGCACTGAGGTCACCCCCCAGCTTCTCTTCTCCATGCTGAATGAGCCCAGCTCCCTCAGCCTGCCTTGTAGTGGAGGTGCTGCAGTTCCTGACCACCTTTGTGGCTCTCCTCTGGACCCTCTCCAACAGCTCTGTGCCTTTCTTGCACTCCAGAGCTGGACGCAGGTCCAGAAGTGCTGCCCCGTGCTGAGCTCGGCCCGCACAAAGCCCATCTCCTGCAGGGAAATGGTCTGAAGGGGTTCGGTGTCTGGTGGGGCTCATCAGGTGGGGACGTGGAGAAGCTGCCGTTGAGGGCTGGGTCCAAGCAAAGAGTTTTCCTCTTCTGCGTGGCTCCCGATCTGCCTGCTCTTCCCTCTGAGCCTCGCCGAGCGTTGGTAGCAGCAGGGGAGGTGTCGTGGTTTGGCAGCAGCATTCCTGCCATTCGATGGGGGTCACGCTCTGCCCAGCTGCGTCCGTCCCGTGCCAGCAGAGCAGAGCGGGGCGCAGCACGGCGCAGCGCGGCGCAGCCCTCGCCTCTTGCTCCCCATGGCTCCGAAGCCAACAGCTGAGCTCCGAGCAGCCGTTTGTGCCGCACGGCCCCTCTGGCAGCGGCTCACCTCACCCAGCCTGTTTGGAGAGCATGGGTTTGTGGCTTTGAAGTCTGTTGTGGGGAGCGCGGCCCTGTTCCTGAAACCGCTGCGTGTCCCAACCGGTGCTGCGAGGGCGCGGTGCAGCAGATCCTCCTGAGCCCCTGCGTCAGCCGCAGGCGCTGCACGTGTTGTGCAAGGGAGCAGCCGTGTCCCGTCGGCGTGCCGGGACCCTGAGCTCCCCTCCACCCCCCCTGGGTGCCCATGGGGCGGCCGCGGCCCCCGCTGGGCTCTGCAGCATCTGGGGGCTCCCTGCTGTCGCTGCCGCGCCGCCCCACGAAGCGTCGTTCTGTGACTCCGTCTGCACGTGGCTGAAGCTCTGCTCTTCCTGAAGCTCTGCTCTTCTTGAAGCTCTGCTCTTCCTGAAGCTCTGCTCTTCTTGAAGCTCTGCTCTTCTTGAAGCTCTGCTCTTCCTGAAGCTCTGCTCTTCTTGAAGCTCTGCTCTTCCTGAAGCTCTGCTCTTCCTGAAGCTCTGCTCTTCTTGAAGCTCTGCTCTTCCTGAAGCTCTGCTCTTCCTGAAGCTCTGCTCTTCTTGAAGCTCTGCTCTTCCTGAAGCTCTGCTCTTCTTGAAGCTCTGCTCTTCCTAAGCTCTGCTCTTCCTGAAGCTCTGCTCTTCTTGAAGCTCTGCTCTTCCTGAAGCTCTGCTCTTCTTGAAGCTCTGCTCTTCCTAAGCTCTGCTCTTCCTGAAGCTCTGCTCTTCCTGAAGCTCTGCTCTTCTTGAAGCTCTGCTCTTCCTGAAGCTCTGCTCTTCCTGAAGCTCTGCTCTTCTTGAAGCTCTGCTCTTCCTGAAGCTCTGCTCTTCTTGAAGCTCTGCTCTTCCTGAAGCTCTGCTCTTCTTGAAGCTCTGCTCTTCCTGAAGCTCTGCTCTTCCTGAAGCTCTGCTCTTCCTGAAGCTCTGCTCTTCCTGAAGCTCTGCTCTTCCCTTTCTGCTCCAGAAATCGTCGATGGCAATGCCAAGATGACGCTGGGCATGATCTGGACCATCATCCTCCGCTTCGCCATCCAGGACATCTCCGTGGAAGGTAAAGGCCTGCGGGTCGCCCGCCTGTCTTTGAGGCACGGCGCAGGGGCTGATGGCAACCCTTTGCAGAGACCTCGGCCAAGGAGGGGCTGCTGCTGTGGTGCCAGAGGAAAACGGCGCCGTACAAGAACGTCAACGTGCAGAACTTCCACATCAGGTGAGGGGCTCCGCTGCGTGGCCGCAGGGCCGGGAGGGGAAGGGGCTGCGAGCGGCGTGCGGTGGGACTGAGAGCAACCCTGTCTTGCAGCTGGAAGGACGGCCTGGCCTTCAACGCCTTGATCCACAGACACAGACCGGAGCTGATCGAGTACGACAAGCTCAGGAAGGTAAACGGGACGGCGGGCAGCACGAGGCCCCCCGGCCTGCTTTTCTCTTCTGAATGCTGAGCTCTGAGCCGGAGGAGCGCGGCGCCCTCTGCTCCGCTTCTCGGGTGCCCCTTCAGCACGGCTCTCCCTGTGCAGGACGACCCCGTGACCAACCTGAACAACGCCTTTGAGGTGGCAGAGAAGTACCTGGACATCCCCAAGATGCTGGACGCTGAGGGTAAGCTGCTCAGCCGCGCGCAGCCAACGCCGGAGCTCTGCTGGCAGATCCCCTCCCGCAGGCACAGGGGACGCGCAGGCAGCCGGCGCTGCTGCGGCCGCGTGTCGGGGCTCTGCGATCACCTTCCGCCCATACAGGAGCTTTTATTTAGCCTGCCTCAAGTCCGCGGGATCCACGCTGCAGCTCCGGGTCCCGGCGTGGTGAGCGGCTCCGGCTGGCAGGGCGCCTCCCCCTCCTGCTAACCCTCCCTGTTCGCTTGCAGACATTGTCAACACAGCTCGCCCCGACGAGAAGGCCATCATGACTTACGTGTCCAGCTTCTACCACGCCTTTTCAGGGGCTCAGAAGGTACCCGGCCGGCCGCCTCCGTCGTGCCGCAGCGCTGCACGCTCACGCATTTCTCTTCCAGCTGGCCGTTGCCTTTCGCTGACTGGGAACCAGACCTCAGCTCGCTCTCACGGGTTTCAGGCTCGCTCGCGTTCCCAGTGTGATCTGTAAGGCGATGCCAAGCGTTGGCGAGGCCCCAGCGCGGGGCAGGACGGCGCTGCGGAGCCGTAAGGAGACGCCGCCTCGGCCCTTGGCGCGAGGCCGAGCGATCCGGGGCAGCGCAGCAGCCAACGCAACCCGCCGGCCGGCTCCGGTCCGGGCCCCCAGTGCTTCTCTGTGCCACTGCATGCGCCCAAGGCTCGCAGGTCGCCACGCTGCTCCTTCACGCTCTCTCCTCCTCTCTCTTTGCGCAGATATTGTGGGCACTCTCAGGCCCGATGAGAAAGCCATCATGACATACGTTTCCTGCTTCTACCACGCTTTCTCTGGGGCTCAGAAGGTGAGCTTGGCTGGGGCAGCTTGGGCGCGACGCTGCTAACGCTGCACGGCTTCTGGGCCAGGGGACGCGGCGGATGGAGCTCCGTAGGGCCAGCAGAGAGCAAAGCCAAGCCCTGCTGGGGATGGGATGCGGCCGTGCGCTCAACCTTCCGGCCCCAGCGGCCGCCTCTCCGTTCTCAGCCCTCCCTAATGGAAAGTTGAGGCTCGAGCTGGGGCCAGCTGGGGTCCTGGCGCAACGCAGGGCTGCTGCTGTGTTCTCCCGGCCTGGAGCTCTGCCCTTCCAGCTCTGTTTGGGCTCGGAGAGAAGCCCATCGCCTGCTCAGGGCTCTGCCACCCTTGCAGTGAGGTTCCCTCCGCGCTTCCCCTGTTTTACACCCGAGTGCCACCCAGACCCGCTGTGGGCAGCGCCAGGCACGGCCGAGCCCCGGGTGGAGCGGCCATTAACCACGCTGAGCTAATTAATTAGCGGCGTCGGGAAACAAATGAGCCTCTCGGGTGTCCGGTGGCTCAGCCGGTGGGCAGGAGGTCTGCGCAGCTGTGGCTGGAGCTCTGTGCAGGAGGGTGGTGGTGCATCAGAGGAGCTGAGTGCGCGCACGCAGGAAGGCGTTGCGTGGCTCAAAGCAAACCAAGGGCCGAAGTTGAGGGGCAGCGGCGCCCGCCGCGGGGTTGGGCAGCATCCCTGGGTGCCGCTCAGCATCCCAGCAGGAATAACGCACGGGGGCAGCCCTCCCCAGCTGCTCCCGAGGTCCCCGGTGCTGCGGGTGGCTGCTGCTGTGCTCCAGGAGCGCCCCCAGCCCTCGGAGCGCAGCTCCGTCCCCGTGCCGGAGCTCCGTGCCACCGCTCCTCAATGCAGCCCTGCGCCTCTCCCTCAGCTCCCCCGGGTGCCACCCTTCACTTCTATCCTATTTATTCACTCCCGAGCTCCTTTTCTCCTCTCCCCATCCTCCTGCAGACCCTCTCCCCTCTTTCTGGCTCTCAACTCCTCCCGGCGCTCGGCCCCCAGCCTTTCCTTCCTGCCCATTCCTCACCCCCCCCCCCCCCCCAGCCCCGCGCAGCCAAGAGCCGCCTTCACGGGAGAGCAGAGGAAGATGAGGATGTGCTCAGAGACGGGTAACGACCTGCCCGGGCGGGGATGGAGGCGGCGAGGCCGTGCCTGGAGTTGCCACGCTGCTGCGGGGCTCCGCACCGCTGGGGGGCTCCACGCCGCGTCCCCAACGCTGCCGGCGCAGCTCCGGCTGCTTCGTCCCAACGGACGGAGCCGGAGCCCCGCGCGGAGCTCAGCCGGGGCCCTGGGGAAGCTCTGAGCTCTCGGCCGCTTCAAAACCTCCCTCCTGGAAGCCACGCGCAGGGCTGAACCTGCCGGCAGCCTCCCGGGAGGGCGCCGGGGAGGGGGGGCGAGCGGGTGGGCGCCGCGTCCGCGCGTCCCCATGGCCCCCTGCTCCTCTCCTCCAGGCGGAGACGGCGGCGAACCGCATCTGCAAAGTGCTGGCGGTCAACCAGGAGAACGAGCACCTGATGGAGGACTACGAGAAGCTCGCCTCCGACGTAAGCTTGGGGGCGACCCCCCCCCCCCTTCCTCCTCAAACCCAGCGCCTCCCCGCCGTGACGCCCCCCGACCCCCAACCCTGCACCCCGCAGCTCCTGGAATGGATCCGGCGCACCATCCCTTGGCTGGAGGACCGCAGCCCCCAGAAAACCATCCAGGAGATGCAGCAGAAGCTGGAAGACTTCCGCGACTACCGGCGTGTCCACAAACCCCCCAAGGTGCAGGAGAAGTGCCAGCTGGAGATCAACTTCAACACGCTGCAGACCAAGCTGCGCCTCAGCAACCGGCCCGCCTTCATGCCCTCCGAGGGGAGGATGGTGTCGGTGAGCAGGGATGGGGGACGGGGGCATGGGGGGCTGGGGGGCTGCTCCTGGTGGCCGAGGACCGCAGACCCTCTTCATGGGGAAGCTGGATGCAAGGGGGCAACCAGATTTGATCCAGTGCCCCCAGACCCTCCTCATAGGGAAGCTGGATGCAACGAGAGCCAGATCTGCTCCAGTGCCCCCAGACCCTCATGGGGAAGCTGGATGCAACGAGAGCCAGAAGGAAGAAGGGTTTTGGGGACGGGCTCCTTTTCTGCCCCTCTCCAAACGTTTCCCCGCCCGGGGCTCCGCAGCAGCCGCTCCCAACGCGCTGCTCTGCGCCCGCAGGACATCAACACGGGTTGGCAGCACCTGGAGCAGGCGGAGAAAGGCTACGAGGAGTGGCTGCTCAACGAGATCCGGCGCCTGGAACGCCTCGACCACCTGGCTGAGAAGTTCCGCCAGAAAGCCTCCATCCACGAGGCCTGGACCGAAGGTGCCGCGTCCGGGGCCGGGGCGCGCGGGGCTCCTTTGGGGTCGGAACGGAGCGGGGCGCAACTTTGAGGCGGCGTCGGGGCGAAGCTCGGCTTCCAGCTGCGCTCTTCTTCCCCACCGGGAGGAAACGGAGGGGCCGGGAGCCGCTGGGGAAGGACTGGGAAACGCTGGGAGCCTCCAGCTGTCCGTGCCCCCGTGCGCAGCAGCTGCGCAACCGTGGAGAACGCGGTAATCCCTGCCCTGCGCCGTTCTCACACTCGGGGATGGGGCGAAACAGGAGGGGAATCGTGCGGGAGCGGCGCGGCGCCACGTTTTGGTGGGGAGAAACGGGGGCAAAAAGACCCCCTGCCTCCGCTGGGGGGCGGCGGGACGCGAGCGAAGGGGGGCCGGGGGGCGAAGGGCTGGGAGGGCTTCGAGCTGCGGACCGAGCGCCGTCCCCGTGCGGCAGGCAAAGAGGCGATGCTGAAGCAGAAGGACTACGAGGCGGCCACGCTGTCCGACATCAAAGCGCTCATCCGAAAGCACGAGGCCTTCGAGAGCGACCTGGCGGCTCACCA
Source organism: Tympanuchus pallidicinctus (assembly GCF_026119805.1). NCBI lineage: Eukaryota > Metazoa > Chordata > Aves > Galliformes > Phasianidae > Tympanuchus > Tympanuchus pallidicinctus. The sequence goes on along the minus strand of NW_026294620.1, from coordinate 81,658 downwards.
GGACCGCGTGGAGCAAATCGCGGCCATCGCGCAGGAGCTCAAGTACGGCGCCGCTCACTGCGCCCTTGTTCGGCCGGCCCCACGGCGCCGCTGCGGGGCGGGGGATCGAGGCTGCGCGGAGCCCCGGCCGTGAATGCGGCCCTTCTGCCGGCCGGGGGGCCGCGCTGCGGGGAGCGCGGGAGGCCCGGGGGGAGCGGGCCTGGGCTCTGCCCCACAGCGCAGCCGCAGCGCCCTGGGAAAAGCGTCCCCATATCCCAGCCCCGCTGCAGTTCGTCCCCACATCCCAGCCCCACTGCAGTTCATTCCCACATCCCAGCCCCACTGCAGTTCGTCCCCACATCCCAGCCCCACTCCTCCCAGCTCTGTGCCCCACATCTCAGCCCCACTGCAGTTCATTCCCACATCTCAGCCCCACTGCAGTTCATTCCCACATCCCAGCCCCGCTGCAGTTCATTCCCACATCCCAGCCCCACTCCCACCTCTGTGCCCCACACTCCAGCCCCATTGCAATTCGTCCCCATATCCCAGCCCCGCTGCAGTTCGTCCCCATATCCCAGCCCCACTCCTCCCAGCCCCAGGCCCCACACTCCAGCCCCATTGCAATTCGTCCCCGTATCTCAGCCCCACTGCAGTTCGTCCCCACATCCCAGCCCCACTGCAGTTTGTCCCCACATCTCAGCCCCACTGCAGTTCGTCCCCACATCCCAGCCCCACTGCAGTTCGTCCCCACATCTCAGCCCCACTGCAGTTCGTCCCCACATCCCAGCCCCACTGCAATTCATCCCCACATCCCAGCGCCGCTGCAGTTCATTCCCATATCCCAGCCCCACTCCCCCCAGCTCTGTGCCCCACACCCCAGCCCCACTCCCCCCAAACGACGCATCCCCCACCTCCCCCCTTTTCCCCTTGCAGTGAGTTGGATTACTACGACTCTCCCAGCGTCAACGCGCGGTGCCAGAAGATCTGCGACCAGTGGGACGTGCTGGGCTCCCTGACCCACAGCCGCAGGGAGGCCCTGGAGGTGGGGCAGCCCCTTCCCTTCCCCACACCCGGCCCTGCGCCGCCCCCTCCTCACCCCACGTGGGATTTTCTCCCCGCAGAAAACAGAGAAGCAGCTGGAAACCATCGACGAGCTGCACCTGGAATACGCCAAGAGGGCAGCGCCCTTCAACAACTGGATGGAGAGCGCCATGGAGGACCTGCAGGACATGTTCATCGTGCACACCATCGAGGAGATCGAGGTGGGGGGTGATTTTGTCCCCTGGGGGGGGAGACGAGCTGCTGTGACGCCCCTCAAGCTCCTTGTAACAACACAGTACAGTAATACAGTAATATTGCCCCAATGCAGTGCAGTAATAAATAACGTTGCCCCAATGCAATACAGTAACATTACCCCAATGCAATAATACAGTAATATTGCCCCAATGCAACACAGTAATATTGCCCCAATACAATGCAATAATAAATAACATTGCCCCAATACAATAAGAAATAACATTGCCCCAATACAATAATAAATAACATTGCCCCAATGCAATAATAAATAACATTGCCCCAATGCAATAATACAGTAATATTACCCCAATGCAATGCAGTAACATTGCCCCAATCCAATGCAATAATAAATAACATTGCCCCAATGCAATAATAAATAACATTGCCCCAATGCAATAATAAATAACATTGCCCCAATGCAATAATAAATAACATTGCCCCAATGCAATAATAAATAACATTGCCCCAATGCAATAATAAATAAAATTGCCCCAATACAATAATACAGTAATATTACCCCAATGCAATAATAAATAACATTGCCCCAATGCAATAATAAATAACATTGCCCCAATGCAATAATACAGTAATATTACCCCAATGCAATGCAGTAACATTGCCCCAATGCAGTAATACAACCATCTTGCCCCATTAACAACCCGCAGGGTCTGATTGCTGCCCACGACCAATTCAAAGCCACGCTGCCCGATGCCGACAGGGAGCGCGAGGCCATCCTGGGCATCCAGCGCGAGGCGCAGCGCATCGCCGAGCTGCACAGCATCAAACTGGCTGCCAACAACCCCTACACCTCCGTCACCCCGCAGGTCATCAACTCCAAGTGGGAACGGGTGAGAGCTGCAGCGGGGCGGCCGGGGGGGGGCAGCTGTGGGGTGTGTGGGGCAGGTTTGGGTTGTGTGGGGCAGGTTTGGGTTGTGTGGGGCAGCTTTGGTGTGTGTGGGGCAGCTGTGGGTTGTGTGGGGCAGGTTTGGGGTGTGTGGGGCAGCTGTGGGTTGTGTGGGGCAGGTTTGGGGTGTGTGGGGCAGCTTTGGGGTGTGTGGGGCAGCTGTGGGGTGTGTGGGGCAGGTTTGGGTTGTGTGGGGCAGCTTTGGTGTGTGTGGGGCAGCTGTGGGGTGTGTGGGGCAGGTTTGGGGTGTGTGGGGCAGCTTTGGTGTGTGTGGGGCAGCTGTGGGGTGTGTGGGGCAGGTTTGGGGTGTGTGGGGCAGCTGTGGGGTGTGTGGGGCAGGTTTGGGGTGTGTGGGGCAGGTTTGGGTTGTGGGGCAGCTGTGGGTTTGTGGGGCAGCTGTGGGGTGTGTGGGGCAGGTTTGGGTTGTGTGGGGCAGGTTTGGGGTGTGTGGGGCAGCTGTGGGTTGTGTGGGGCAGCTGTGGGTTGTGTGGGGCAGGTTTGGGGTGTGTGGGGCAGCTGTGGGGTGTGTGGGGCAGCTGTGGGGTGTGTGGGGCAGCTGTGGGGTGCATGAGGCAGCTTTGGGGTGTGTGGGGCAGCTGTGGGGTGTGTGGGGCAACTGTGGGATGAGTGGGGGCAGCTGTGGGTGTGTGATGCAGCTGTGGGATGTGTGCGGCAACTTTGGGGTCCGTGGGGCAGCTGTGGGGTTTGTGGGGCAGCTGTGGGTGCATCCTTCCCCCCCCCCAGCGCCGGGACCCCCCCCCCCCGCTTTGTGCCCCCAGGTGCAGCAGTTGGTGCCCACGCGGGACCGAGCGCTGCAGGACGAGCAGAGCAGGCAGCAATGCAACGAGAGGCTGCGGCGGCAGTTTGCAGGGCAGGCCAACATCGTGGGGCCGTGGATGCAGACCAAGATGGAGGTGAGGGGGGCGGGCGGGGGGGGGGGGGGGGTTGCAGGGTGGTGGGGAGGGGTCTCCATTCCCACCCCCTCCCCGCTTTCTGCCATCGGCCTGCAGGAGATCGGGCGCATCTCCATCGAGATGCACGGCACGCTGGAGGATCAGCTGCAGCACCTGAAGCACTACGAGCAGAGCATCGTGGACTACAAACCCAACCTGGAGCTGCTGGAGCAGCAGCACCAGCTGGTGCAGGAGGCGCTCATCTTCGACAACAAGCACACCAACTACACCATGGAGGTGGGGGGGGGGCGGGAAATGGGGGTCTGGGAGCCCCAAAGTGGGAGGAAGGGGCCTCCGTGGGGGGGGGGGATGAATGCGGGGCCTTGAACGGCGCCAGGGGGCTTCCTGGGGGGGGGGGGGTCCCTCCTCGTTGACCCCCTGCCCCCTTTCATTGACCCCCTGTCCCTCCCATCAACCCCCTGCCCCAAATTGATCCCCTGCCCCCCCATTGACCCCCTGACCCCCCTGTTGGCACCCCCTCTCCCCCCACTGACCCCCTGTCCCCCCCATTGACCCCCTCTCCCCCCACTGACCCCCTGGCCCCCCCATTGACCCCCTGCCCCTTCCATTGACCCTCTATCCTCCCCATTGACCTGCTGTCCCCCCCATCGACCCCCTCTCCCCCCCATCGACCCCCTGTCCCCAAATTAACCCCCTGCCTCCCCCATCGACCCTCTGTCCCCCCATCGATCCCCTCTCCCCCCCATTGACCCCCTGCCTCCTCATCGACCCCCTGTCCCCCCCATTGACCCCCTCTCCCCCCCATCGACCCCCTCTCCCCCCCATCGACCCTCTGTCCCCAAATTGATCCCCTGCCCCCCCCCATTGACCCCCTGCCCCCTCATCGACCCCCTCTCCCCCCCATTGACCCCCTCTCCCCCCCATTGACCCCCTGCCCCTCATCGACCCCCTGTCCTCCCCATTGACCCCCTCTCCCCCCTCGCAGCACATCCGCGTGGGCTGGGAGCAGCTGCTCACCACCATCGCCCGCACCATCAACGAGGTGGAGAACCAAATCCTGACGCGCGACGCCAAGGGCATCAGCCAGGAACAGATGCAGGAATTCCGGGCCTCCTTCAATCACTTCGATAAGGTGGGGGCTCCCCTTTACAGACCCCCTCTTTTGGAGGTGTGACCCCCCCACCCCACACCTCAGAGCCCCCCGGTCGCAGCATTGAGGCGCACAGCAGCGCAGCCCCCTCCCCACGTGCTCAGCCGCATCCTTTCCCCCCTCCCCAACATTGGGACCCCCCAGGATCACTGCGGAGCTCTGGGACCCGAGGAATTCAAGGCTTGTCTCATCAGCCTGGGTTACGACGTGGAGAACGACCGGCAGGTTTGTCCCCATCCTCCTCTTCCTCCCCATCCTCCTCTTCCTCCCCATCCTCTGCTCTTCCTCCTCCTCTGCCCGTCTTCCGCGCTCCTTTTCCCCTCTCTCTGCCATTCGCTCCAAACTTTGCTCTCGATCTCTTCTGCTTCTCCTTTTGGGGTCGCCTCGGGGTTTCCTCTGCATGCGCTGCCCATCTCTGCCCTTCGGCCGCTCTCCTCCTCCTCCTCTTCCTCCCGCTCTGCGTAGAAGCGCGCAGGCACCGCGGACACGGACGAGTTCCGGGCGCTGCTCCTGTCGGCGGGCTGCACTCTGGTACGGGCACTGCTCTCTTTTCACCCCTTTCTTTCACCCCTTTTCCCCACCTTTCTCTCCTTCCTACCTGGGCCGCAGGGCGCCCCCAGCACCGATTTCCCTTCCACCTTCGGGATCAAACCGCCTCCTTCCAGCCCTACAGAGGGGGGCGCTGAGCGCGACCCCCATCCATGCCCCCCCGTTTATCCGGCAGGGCGACGCTGAGTTCAACCGCATCATGAGCCTGGTGGATCCCAACGGCAGCGGCAGCGTCACCTTCCAGGCCTTCATCGACTTCATGTCCCGCGAGACCACCGACACCGACACGGCCGACCAGGTCATCGCCTCCTTCAAGGTGCTGGCGGGGGACAAGGTGAGCGCCGGCCTGCGCCCCGTGCCGCCTCCCTGCTTCCTAATGACGGCATCCAGGGCACCCTGGGGTCACCTCAGTGGGTCCCTATGGGTCACTGTGGCACCTCTGTGGCTCCCTGCATCACCCTGTGGGTCCTTGAGTCACCCATGGGTGCCCATGTCACCCCGTGGGTCCCTGTGTCACGCAGGGGTGCCTATGTCACCCTATGGGTCTCTGTGTCCCCCCTATGGCTCCCTGTGTCACCTCCATGGGTCCCTGTGTCACCTCAGTGGGTCCCTATGGGTCACTGTGGCACCTCCGTGGCTCCCTGCATCACCCTGTGGGTCTCTGTGTCCCCCCTGTGGGTCCCTGTGTCACGCAGGGGTGCCTATGTCACCCTGTGGGTCTTTGTGTCACCCCTATGGCTCCCTGTGTCACCTCCATGGCACCTCCGTGGGTCCCTGAGTCCCCACCGTGGGTCCCTGTGTTACCCCTATGGCTCCCTGTGTCACCCCCATAGGTGCCTATGTCTCCCCTATGGGTCCCTGAGTCCCTCCCATGGGTCGCTGGGTCCCTATGTCACCCTGTGGGTCTTTGTGTCACCCCTATGGGTCACTGGGTCACCTCAGTGGGTGCCTATGGGTCACTGTGGCACCTCTGTGGCTCCCTGCATCACCCTGTGGGTCCCTGAGTCCTCCCCGTGGCTCCCTGTGTCACCCATGGGTGCCTATGTCACCCTGTGGGTCCCTGTGTCCCCCCTGTGGGTCCCTGGGTCACCTCCATGGGTCCCTGGGTCACCTCAGTGGTTCCCTATGGGTCACTGTGTTACCTCCATTGGTTCCTGCATCACCCTGTGGGTCCCCGTGTCACCCCCATGGATGACTGTGTCATTCATGGGTCTCTATGTGTCCCCCTATGTGTTCCTGTGTGCCCCCATGGTCCCTGGGTCACCTCAGTGGGTCTCTACGGGTCCCTACATCACCCCCATGGGTCCCTGCATCACCCTACGGGTCCCTGGGTCACCTCAGTGGGTCGCTGTGGGTCGCTGAGCACAGTGGGCTGCCCAGGGATGCGACTTGAGTCGCCGTGCGTGATGCAGTTAAAAACCATTCGGTGGCGCTCGGGTTCAGCGGAGGGTGGGGAGTTGGGGTGGGCAGGGCTGTTAATTAGGGCAGGGTGGCTGGGCTGGGCTGTTAATTAGGGCAGGGCTGTTAATTAGGGCATCGTGGCTCGGTCGGGTCGCACAGCTGGGCTCGACGATCCTCGAGCTCTTTCCCAACCCTTCTCCTGTCCTCTACGAACCGGGGGAGGCACCGAGCGCCCATTTACACCCCCCCCCCCTCCGGTTTTCCCCCTCCCCCAGAATTACATCACGGCGGAGGAGCTGCGCCGCGAGCTGCCCCCGGAGCAGGCCGAGTATTGCATCGCCCGCATGGCTCCGTACCGCGGCCCCGACGCCGCTCCGGGCGCCCTGGACTACAAATCCTTCTCCACTGCGCTCTATGGGGAGAGCGACCTCTGAGCCGCCCCCCATCCGGCGCCCCCTCCCCCCCCAGCCCCGAGCGCTGGCGCTTCCCGCAGGACCAAAACCCAACCTCCCCCCCCCCGCCCCCCATCCCCACTCCGAGCTCCGCATCCGCACTCACGGCCGTCCCTGCGCCCGGTTGAAGGGGGGGGGGGGGGAGCAAGGGGGGATTGGGGGGGATTGAGGGCCCCCCACCCCCCGGCGCCCCCCCGCCTTCGGGTATCGCGCATTATACCGACGTGTACCTCTATGCAATGATATTGATATATATATATATATATTTTTTTTCCACTTTTTGCTCTGTTGAGGGAGCCGGGAGGGGGGGGGGGGGCGGGGGTGAAGAGTTGGGGGGGGGGGCGGGGGGCTCACTCACCTGTTTGCTTTGGGGGGGGGGGGGGGGGGGCACTCAGATAACGGTTATTTTTTTTAACGTAGCCCCCTTCTATTTTTGCAACTGACAAAAGCGGCTCCACACGCGGCCCCCGACCCCCCCCCCCATCACCCCCCCCCCCATCACCCCCCCCCCATCACCCCCACCCCCACCCCCCAACCCCACGTCTCTTTAATTTATGCTCTGTGCAGCAGAAAATCCCCACACAGCTCCACTTCCCCCCTCCCCCCCCCCCCAAATTGGGGCACAAAACCCCTCAGAGGGGGTTGGGGGGGGGGGGGGGAAAGAGATGACAACTCCCCCCCCCCTCCCCCTTGGAGCAGGTTTTACTGAGGACCAAAAAAAAAAAGAAACCAAACCAAACCAATGAAAAGCAGCCGATCAGAGAAATTCACCTCGAGGTTCCGTTGCCTTTGCTGATGGCGTTGGTACCGAAATATAAAGATAAAGCCCTCACTGCGCAGCACCTCTTGCTCACGTCGTTCATTCAGGGGCCGCCCCTCGCCCCCCCTCCCCCTCGCCCCCCCCCCAGGGGACGCAATAAAGGTGTTGGATTTGTTTGGGTGCCTCTTTCTGGAGGTTTTGGGGAGGGGGGGGGGGAAGGAGGATGGGGAGAAGGGAGCCGAACCCTTCAGCTTTCATTAAGAACCCTCAACGCTGAGCCCCAGCTGCCCCCCCTGTGCCTGTATGGCTCTGTTTGGGACCCCCGGGGGATCCCTGCAGCCCACCCCCCCCCATAGGATCCCTGCAGACCCCCCTCCCCATGGGATCCCTGCAGCCCCCCCCCCCTTGGCCTTTGCCTCAGGCCCCATCTATCCCCCTCAGTGCCCTACATCACCCCTCTTCTCCATATTACCCCTCTCTTTCCACCCCTATGGGTTCAGTGGTGCACCCCAAAAAAGGTAGGGGTGCCCCCACTTGGAGGCCCGGATCCCATTTCAGGGACTGGCAGCTCTTTGAGCCCCACATGGAGACAGGAATCTCCTTGGTGTCCAAGCCTGTGGTGCCACCCCACAGCAACCCCAGGGACGAGGTGGGATGCAGGACCCCGGGCACAGCCACGTTTATTTGGGGGGCTGGGGTTGTTCTGACCCTACAGTTTGGAATAGGTAACGGCCTCGGGGCCCTTCTTCTCCATGACAGCCTGCACTGACTTCAGGACGTCGTCCGTCTGCAGCATGCTCATGTTCCAGACCGCCTGGGGAGGGGGGACCCCTGGTGGGATGGGGATGATGAGGGACGTGGGGAGGGGGCTGTGGGTTGGGGGGATGCTCACCATGAAGCGCAGGCTGTCGGGCACCGGGTGATCCCTCGAGTACAACAAGTTCACCTTGGTGCCCTGCACGGCCACGGGGCTGCGGGCTGCGATGGAGGCGGCCAAATCCAGGGCTCCCTGCAGCAGCGCAGCCTTATCTGGGAAAACACGGCTGGGGGGGGGGGGGGGGGGGGGGGGGGGAGGAAAAGGGGAGGTGGAGATGGGGACGCTTTGGGGACACGGGGGGAGGTGGGGGGGGGGGGTCACCTCTGGGGGCCGCTCACCTCACCAAGCCGCAGCTCTGCGCCTCGGGGGCCATCATCTTGCGAGCGGTGAAGGCCAACTCGTTGACGAGGCTGCGGGGGTCCCGGGAGGTGAGGGGGGGTCTCCCCGCGTGCGTCCCACCATCGTCCCCACCACCCTTGTCACCCACCTTTGGCTGCCCACGATCTTGGGGAGACGCTGCAGTGTGCCCACGTCGGCCGCCAGCCCGATGTCCACCTCCTGCGGGACAGGGGACAGCGTGGGGACATGGGGGGGACAGCGTGGGGACATGGGGGGACATGGGGGGACATGGGGGGACATGGGGGGGGACGTCTGGGGACACGGGAAGTGGCGTGGGAACATGAGGACATGAAGGAAGACACTGAAGTGGCCGTGGGACAACCAGTGATGCGTTCAGGTTGGAGAAGACCTCCAAGACGCCAACTGCCTCAACCCACCGACCCCCGAGCGTCACCCTGTAGATTTATGAGAGGCCCTGGGGACATCCCTGAAAATGAGGGGACATCCGAGGGGACACGGAGACCCCAGAGGAACCAGGGGAGATCTGAGAACGTCGCAGGGCCCCCAGGGATGGCCTAAAGGAAGCAGGGACGGCTGATGGCCCCCAGGGCCACCCAACGAGGTCCCCCCGCTTACCTTCACCTGGAACCACGCGTCCTGGCTGCAGTAGCGGATGTCACAGGCACACACCAGGTCCACACCTGCAGAGGGGACCCCACGCCTGTGAGAGGGGCCCATCGTGGGCCCCCCAACCCCCCCCAAGCCCCGCTCACCTCCTCCGATGCAGGCGCCGTGCACAGCCGCAATCACAGGTTTGGGACACTGCGGGGCAGCGGGGAACAAAGACCCCATTCCTAAGCCACCCCGCTTTCCCAAACCATTCTCCCCTCTCCCCCCCCCATCCCAGCCCCATCCCAACCCAATCCCACCTTCTCCAACACGGTGAAGCTCTCCTGGTACGCGCGGATCTTCTGCTGCAGCTGCCAGGCCTTCCTGGCTGTGTCCTCACCGTCCACCATCATGAAATCCTTGCCCATGTCAACCAGATCGATCCCTGTGTTTCCCCCCCCCCCAAGCATGGGGGCTCAGCTCCATTCCTCACCCCCGGGTGAGGGGCAGTGAGCCCTCCCCATCTCCCCCACTCTCAACACTCCCAATTCCTTCCAGTTTCTATGAGACCCCCTACAATGAACCCAAATCCACCTCCAGGGGGTCCCTGGTCCTGGGTGGCAGCACCCAGCGGCCCCAATTCACCCCCCCTCAGAGGGTCCTGGAGACTTTTGAGTCCCAGACCCTTCCTCACCAGCTGTGAAGATGGGCCCCGCGCCTGAGATGACGACGGCGTGGCACGACGGGTCCTGGCTGATGTCCTGGAAGCACTTCACCATCTCCCTGCAGGGACAGCACTGAGGAAGAGGCCTGGGGGGGTGGGGAGGCAGATGAATTGGGGTTGGGGGGCTGGGGGGGTACCTCCAGAAGGCGATGTTCATGGCGTTTCTCTTCTCGGGGCGGTTCAGCTCCACGTGCAGCACGTGCTCCTGCACCGGCGTCACACGCAGGGTCTCAAAGCTGCGGCGCTGCGGCTCTGCTGCCCCCGAGGCCATCGTGCGGGTCAACAGCCAGAACGCTGCGGGGAGGGGGGGTCAGGGGATGGATTGAGGAGAGATGGGAGCCACCGGGCAGGGAGTGGGATGCACAAAAAGGGAGTGGGGAAAGTGGGGAGGGACCGGGGAGCAGCGGGAGCTGCTGGGAAGGAACTTTGGGGCATCGTAATGCACCGAGATGGGACCGAGAGCCACGGGAGCGGGACTGGGAAGCACTGGGGAGAGACAGGAATCCGTCAGAGAGGGGCTGATGAGGCTCTGAAGGGACTGGGAGGTATTGGGAACCAAGGGGAGAGGCTGCAAGGCACCGAGCCATGGGAAAGGACTGGGGGGGGGGGCACTGGGAGCAAGGAAGGGGGAACGGGGACCAACTGGGAGCTACTGGGACCAACTGGGAGCTACTGGGACCCCCTGGGACTCACCCAGGTGAAGGGAAAAGGGACACTGAGAGCACTGGGAATGAGGGGTGGGCCCAGGCAGCCGCTCATTGTTCAACCCAGGGGCCCTGAGAGGATCGGGAGGATCTGGGGGGGGGACAGAGGGGTCCAGAAGGTCCCAAGGCGGGGGAACACACAGAAGGCTTAGGGAGGATCCTGCAGTAACAGGGGTGGAAGTGGAGCAGAGGGCAGGAGGACACCGGGGGGGCACAGGGGGGTCCTGGGGGTCCCGGCCGGGCTTTGGGCAAAACGGGGCCCGCAGGGCAGCACTCACGTCTGGTCCGCAACGTCCGCAGCCCCGCGGCGATCACCGCCATTCGCGGCTACTCAGTCTTCCAAAGGTCGAGACCAACAAGTGGGGAAGAGAGCGCCGCCCCTCTACAACACGACCGGCCCCTCCCACCACGTGACCCTTCCGGAGCGTGAGAGGACAGACTCGGCTTCCGGTCCCGCCCCCCCCGGGGGCGGAAGTGCTCTCTATCCCAGCAGAAAGCGCCGCTCTCTCTTCTCCTCCGCCCCGGGAGGACTCGGGGAGCTGGGGGGAGCCCCGTTGTCCCCCTCCTCAAATAAGGGGGCGGACGGCTGCACCCATTCCCCTCTATTTAACCCCAACTGGGGTCAGCTGCACCCATGCCCCCCAGTCCCCTTCCCTGTCTATCATCTCCCTCCAAGCACGGGGGGCTGATCCCCCTACCACCCCAGCTCCATTCTCCTCTCTTTCATTCCCATCTACACCCCAAAATGGGGGAGGCTGCCCCCACAATCCCCCATGTCCCCCCCAGACCCATTCCCACTGAAAACAGGAAAAGGCACAACCTCCCCCCCCCCCCCCTTTAAAGGCTGGGAAAAGCAGCTGTTTCCAAACAGTTTATTGAAAGGCGCCGGGGACCCAGCAGCGGGGAGGGGGGGGGGGGGATTGGGGGGGCGGAGGGTTACAACACGGGGATGGGTCACACGTACAATCGTTCTCCTTAAAAATGATAGGGGGGGGGGGGGAAGAGGGGAAATGGGGAGGGGGTGGGGGGGAGGGCACCGCCACGGCCTCCCCTGCAGGCAGCCTCTACTGTGACTGTTCTGTGTTTTTTTTAAAAAAAAAAAAAGAAAAAACAAAAAACAAAAAAATAGAGGGCAGGGTCCGGCCGGGGGGGGCCCCTGGGGTGGGGGGGGCGCATTTAGGAGGCGTGCTGGGCGGTGGAGAAGCAGAGCTTCAGCGTGTAGGGGTAGGGCCCGTCTGCAGGGAGAAAATGGGGTTAAAGGGGAGGAAAAAATAAAGGGAGATTATTGGGGGTCGTGTGCGAGCAATGGGGGGGGAGGGGGGAAGGGGGGGCACTTACTGGGGTTCTTCATCTGGTAGTGGTTGAGGAAGCCGAGGGTCTCCAGTGCGTCGCTCTTGGATTCCCACTCCAGCAGCCCCGAGGAGCTGCGTTCGCCTGCAGAGGAGTGAGCCTTCCTCAGCCCGGGGGCTGCGGGCGGCCGTGCCGCCCCGTCCTGCCCACCCCGCGGGGCAGGGAGCTCCCGCGCTCCGCTCCCTGCCCACACACACTTACTCTTGCCAGAGAAAACCTTGACGGAGGACGGCCGCTTCACTCCCAGCTCATCGCAGATCTAAGGGACAGAAAGCACGTAAAAAAGCCATCAGAGGGGAAAGCTGGGGGTGTTTGATCACAGAATGGCCAGGGGTGGAAGGGACCTCAAGGGTCACGAAGCTCCAACCCCCTGCCACACACAGGGCCACCAACCTCCACATTTCACAGCAGCCCAGGCTGCCCAGGGCCCCATCCAACCTGGCCTTGAACACCTCCAGGGATGGACGGGGCATCACAGCCTCTCTGGCAGCTGTTCAGCCCCTCACCGCTCTCACAGCACACAACTTCCCCTGACATCCAACCTCCAGCTGCCCTCCCTCAACTTCCAACCATTTCCCCTCGTCCTGCTGCTACCAACCCTTGCACAGAGCTGACTCCCCTCCTGGCTGCAGGCTCCCTTTAGGCACTGCAGGCTGCACTGAGGTCACCCCCCAGCTTCTTTTCTCCATGCTGAACGAGCCCAGCTCCCTCAGCCTGTCCTTACAGTGGAGGTGCTGCAGTTCCTGATCATCTTCATGGCTCCCCTGCACCCTCTCCAAGCTCTCTCTGTCTTTCTTGCACTGGGGGCTCCAGCCCTGGATGCAGAGCTGCAGATGGGGCCTCACAAGAGCAGAGCAGAGGGGGACGATCACCTCCCCGTCCCTGCTGCCACCCCTCTGCTGATGGAGCCCAGGATCCCATTTCCTTTCCGTGTTTAACCCCAAATGGGTTGAAGACACACAGGAATTGAAAAAACGGGGCGTGCGTGTGGCCCCAAATCCAAGGAGAATACAGAAAACGGCCCCGCATGCAGAGAAAGGCCGGCCCACCTCGTAGAAGTTCTCCTCCGTCACCTCGAGGGGCGCGTTGAAGAAGTGCAGCACGTTGCTGGGGTGCTGGATGCGGTTCTTGGCCGCCTGCTCAGGGGTGGAAAAGCGGTTGTTGCGTGACCCACTGAAGTCCTTGTAGCTGCAGGAGCCGTCCTCCAGCCCGTAAGACTGCCCCGGCATGATGGCTTGCTGCTTGGAGACGCTGCAGGGGCACAAGGGGGGGGTTAACGAAGCCCCGGCGCTGCTCCCATCGCCCCCTACCCACACCCAGCGCCCACCAGACGTTCAGCTTCTGCCCGAACATGAAGTTGTTGTTGAGGTGGGTGATGGCCCTGTCCACGGCGTATCCATCCGCCATCTCCACCATGGCTGCCCCCGGTTTGCTCTTCATGAACTTCACCTGCCGACAGCGCCCGGCGTCACACAGCGCAAAGGGGGAAGGGAGGAGAGGGGAAGGGAGGAGAGGGGGAAGGGGGGGCTGCCCCCCAAGAGCTCACCTTCTCCACGTTCCCGTAGAGGCAGAAGATGTTGAAGACGCGGTCGCAGTTCATCTTGGACTGATCCAAACCGTAAACCATCAGCACAGGGCTGTCGGCGTGAGGGCCGTACTCGGGGGGCGGCGGTGGGGGTGGGGGGTGCCCATATTGGGGGCCGTAACGGCTGGGCCCCCGGCGATGCCCCCCGACCGGGGGTCCCATCCTCCTCCCTTCGTAGTGGGGCGGCGGGGGGCCGTAGCCCTCGTCGTGGTAATGCCCGTGGTATCCGCCGTGGGGTCCTCCTGGGGAGGGGGGCACAGGGACAGGGTTGGGGACCCCGGGGCAGGGTGGGGGGGGGGCTGATGACCCCACACCCACCCCCCCAGCTCCGCAGCGGCCTACCGTACTCCGCAGGGTGGTCTCCCAGGAGGGGGGGCTGCCGCTGGCGCTTGTTGGGGTTGCCTCCAGGGTCTCCTGCAGTCAGAAGGTGAAGGGGGTGAGCGGCGCAGAGCGCGGGCACCGCTGGCAAACGGGGCCCCTCCGAGTCCCTACAGCCTCCCCGGGGGCCTCGGGGGCTGCCCAAGGATCCCGGGGAGGTGACGGAGCTGGGGCTGCTGACATGGCGCCTGCTGGGCAGCGCCGCCCACCGTTACCCCTCCCCACCTCCCCACCTCCCCCCCCCCAGGACCAGGAGACCACCAGGTCTCCTCCTGTCACCAGGAGAGGAGCACCTGCTGCTCGCCCCCCCCCCGGCTCCGGGACGCCGCTGGGTTTCTCTATCGAGCCGTCAAACAATTAATGGTTAACATACAGAAAAACAAAACCGAAATCATCATCATCGTCATCATCTACGGAAATCAAGTGGCAAGACATCTCCCCGCCCTGAGACAGGCAGCAAAGCGACAGCAGTCGGGTCAGCACCCGTCACAGACACGGCATCACCACCACGGCACCAAACAGTTGCTCTTCTCGTCCCTCTGCGCGAGATCCGTGCGGCTCGTTCCACGACAGAGATGGAAAAGGGGCTACTTACAGCGGGAGTGCAAAGTACAAAGTCCATTGTCATACAACAGTTCTGCATGGCTCTTACCATTGGACGCTTCAAGAGTGAGTTAGCACAGTTCTGAAAGATGGCGTCCCATCAAACATACACTGCGACCCTGCATCACATGGTTTCAGAGTCATAAACACAGGTCAAAGGCACAAAACCGCTACAATCTTTCTTAAAAAAAAAGAAAGAAAAAAAAAAAGCCAAATCTTTAAAAGAAAAAAACGTCTCACAGCTGTGCTGTCTGTCCTCGAGAGGTGCCGAGAGAGGACATAAAGGTGTGATAAATGAGAGTGTTCCTCCGTGTTTCACTCCTGAATTGTGTGGGGCTGTAACAGAATGGTGCTTCTGGCTCTGTGTAGCTCTTTCCGTGTGCGTGTCTCCTCTGTAATGGAAATGTGTCTCGGCCCAAAAGCGGCCCCAGCTACGGCCTCATGGGGCTCTGTGTGCCCTTGGGGTGGTTTGGTTTTGCTCTCCGCTCGGCGCTGATAATGCTGGCAGCTGAGGACTGCAGGAGAAACTGTGCGAGCAAAGAACTGCCCTCCCAAACCAAACCGTGCTGACAGCAATCCTAAGGCTGGAGGGCCTCAGCTCTGCTCCGTTCTCCGTAAGAGCGCTGCTGGGCTCGTGGTCAGGACCCTCTGGGCCGTGTTTTCTAGTTCTGTGGATTCACTCTGGTTTGGTTTAAGTAAAGGTAGTGTCTGCTGTGGCATGCTGCGCCTCTTTCTCTCTGTGCTGTAGAGTCCTTGGGCCACGGTGTGGTGTTCTTGATGTAATGAGCTCAAGCTGCTGCTTGTTTTTCTGGATGCTGCGTGTTTTCTCCAGTGAGGTTTTTTTGTTTTTTTTTTTGTTTTTCTACACTGTGTGATGGTGTGAGGAATGTGCAGAGGCAGGTCACGGCCCATTCGGGACTTCCGCCGCAGAACGGTCCCCGGGTTTATGTGCTTGGAGCTGGGAAAGGCCACGTTACTGCACCCCCTCCCCGTTCCCAGCCGCCTGCCAGGCGAGCCTGGATGCAGCTCAACAATGCACGGCCCTGCGACCGCTCTGCACATCTACGTATGTACCTTGGAGGAGGGTCTGCCCGTGCTCTGGGGATGTCGTGTGTTGCCATTGCTCGCTTCGGCACCCGAGGAAGGGGGCGAGTCGGCGCTAAAACCCCCCCGAACCCACCATGAAACCCCCTCCCCTCCGATCGCAGACACGAAGCAGCCGCCCCTCTGCTCAGGGGTCGCTCGGGGACGGAGGGGACGCGAGCCCGGTTCGCTCAGCGCCGAGATGGGAAGGGCTACAAAGCAATGGCACTTTTTCTTTTTCCCCCCCAAACCAACAGAGGCTCCTCAAGGAGAGAATTGAAAAAACGACCAACAAAAAAAAAACCCCCAAAAACCGCCTCAAAACCTCCCCCCATCAAGGAAAACTGGGTGTGCAGAGACTTCCCTCGCTCGCAGGGCCGCGCGCCGACGCTTCCCGACAAGCGAGATGCAGCAAGAGCCTCGAGAGAAGCCCGGAGCTCACGGCTGGGGGTTCAGCCCAGCTCTCCCCTCACCACCGGCCCTACAGGAGGCTCTGGGGTGAAGGCGCGGCAGCAACGTGGCGTGACGTGAAGGTGGGAGCTGTGAGTGCTGTACCCGACGGCAGCGAAGGGACAAAGCGCTGCAGGGACATTACCTTGTCCGCTGAGGTTGGGGTTGGTGTAGTCCCAGGTGTCCTGGTCGTTCTTGAACACGTTCAGGCGCGTGGGCTGCGGGCAGACAGACAGACGGACGGACAGAGGGATGAGCGGCGGCGGCAGCTCGCCGGGGGCCGCTGCGCTGCACGGCTGCTCACCTTGGCGTATTCGATCTTGAGCGTGCAGCACCCCGAGTAGATGTCGGCCCCGTTGAGGGATGCTTTGGCTCGCTGCGCGCTCTGCACCGAGTCAAACGTTCGCAGCGTTAAGGGAGAAGGCTGCAAAGTGAGCAGGGCTGCGAGGAGGTTCTCTCTACGTGGGAACGATCACGGACAAAGCCAGGGAACAGCTACACTGAACCCGCCCTGCAGCAGCACCAGAAGCACGGCCGCGCAGCCGCGGAGCTGCATTTAAAGCCGTTCCAAGCGACCCCACGGCAGCGGGGCAGAATGGAGACGCTCTGAGGCACCAAAGGATATTCCACCATGGCCTGGACGCCGTTCTTCCTGAAGATAACAATCCTCTGCACGGGGCCACACGGGTTGCAGATGGTGTAGAGCACATCCTGCAAGGAAACAGAGGCGAGGGATCCGCACGAGGCACAGCCACTGCCACCAGAACCCCAAAACGATGCGCCCACGTGGAAAAAAAACCCCACGGGCTACGTGAGCACGGGGCAAAGGAACAGGAAAAGCAGATTTAAGACCACTGAGAGGCCCCTCCGAACCCCCCGCTCACCGTCGTGATGGAGTAGATGGGGTTGAGGATGGTGAAGAGCAAAACGTTGTTGACGCCACGGGAGTCGTCGCTGTCCCCAGGGCGGGAGATCTTCTGGCTGGTGGAGTAGTTGACAAAAGCCGGGTGCCCGGCGATGTAGATTTGGTTGTCGGCCGCGTAGTTGACAGCATTGCAGGCACCCAGGATGTCCTCAAACTCCACCAGGGCCTGTCGCTTCTTGGGCATCACCACCACGTAACTGCAGCAAAGCGGACCGGAGCTCAGGGCTGCGGGAGGGGAACCGACCCACGGGGCTGCTGCAACTCACCTGATGGGACCAAACTCCTGCAGGGCCTCCACCAGGTCGGCCTCCACCACGCCGTCAATCAGCCCCCGGATGTGAACCACGGGGGACGCGGGGGTCTTGTGGGGATCGTCGTAGTTCTCCTGGGAGGGGACGTGGGGAAAACTTGGCTCAGAATGCAGCCATCACAGCTACCAAAGGCACACCGGGACCCCAACCCTAACCCAACCCCAACCCCCCTTAACCCCCACCCAACCCCATAACCCCTAATTATAACTCCTACCCCCCAAACCCTACCCCAAATCCTAATTCCCCCCCAACCCTAATTCCCCCCCCTTGCCCCCAACCCTAACCCCTAGCCCAACACCAAACCCCCAACCTCTAACCCAAACCCTACTTGCCCCCTAACCCAAACCCTAATTCCTTCCCTAAGCCCCCGAACTGTAACCCCCACCCAATCCCAACCCCCGAACCCCCCCAAATTCCTTCTAAACCCAACCCTGACCCCAAACCCTTATTTCCCCCCCAAACCCAAGCCCCCTTAACCCTCAACTCAACCCCCATAACCCTAATTCCCCCCCTAACCCAATCCCAATCCCGAACCCAACCCACAATTCCCCCCCTAAGCACCTCCCCCTGGGTTCCCCAACCCCTCAACCCTAAACCTAACCCTAAGCGCCCCCCTGCCCACGTGGCCCTCCCACCCCTACAGGAACAGTGGGCGGCCCCTGCCCCCTCCAACACCCCACGGACCCCCTCCCCAGTATTTCCCCCTCTCACCGCTCCGCCGGCCCCAGCCCCGCCGCCCCCCCCTGGTCCTCCAGGCCCATGAGGCGGCGGTTCCGCGTTTTCCGTCTTCTGACGCTTCGGGGCTCGGCCTCCGTCGCCCCCCCCTCCGTAGTACCTCCCCGAGCCGCCCCCGCCGCCCCCGCCCGCCGCCATTTTGCCCATCTCGCCCCCTCGGCCGCTGCCCTCCGCGCTCTGCGGGCCCCGCCACCGCCGCCGCGACATGGCGCCCCGCTCCGCCGCACCGCCTCCGCCACGCCCCCATTGGGCGGGCCCCACGCCACTCAGGCGGAGCGCTCGTTCCATTGGCTGGCCGCGATGCCGCTCAGCCGAAATCCCCGCCCTCCAAAGCGATTGGCCTTGCGTGCCTGCCAGCCCGTCCCTGGTTCGGCCGCGCTTCTGCCTGTCAGAGAGGGCAATGCATCCCATTGGCCACTACATCCTTTCATTCTCCCGCCCACCGAAGTGATTGGCTAGCTCAGACATTCGTCTGGGTTTGGCCCCGCCCCCCGTCTTGGTCCGCACGGAGCTTCCGCCTTCTTCTTCAGATCGGTTCTTCAGACCGCTCACCGCGGCTCCCAGAAGGCATTTCGGTAAGCCCTCGACACTCTATTGGTCAACGGACACGCCGCTCAACAACCCTTGCTCCTGATTGGCTTCGTTCCCGCACGTCACCACCCCAAGCGTGCGCAAATCTCATTTGCCAATCCTCCTGCCTGTTAACTTTGTCCCCGCGCTGGGATTGGCCAGACTGGCATTCCCCCCCAGTAAGTTGAGAACCCTTCAGAGCCCCCCAAGGGTCCTCCAGAGCCCAGGCTGGGGGTTCAACTCCCCCCCTGCCCCCCTCCCTCCCCCACCACTGAGTGTCCCTGCATCCCAGGACCCCCCACCCCAAAGACCCCACAGGGGCACAAAAACGGCAATAGGGACCCCCACCCCAAAAATACACAAAGCCAGGCTACGTCTGCGCTGCTGTTTAATGTCCCCATCCTCCTCTCTACGGCTCTTTGCCATCTGCCTGGTGTTTGCTGGGAGCTCCACTGCTCTCAGTGCGGCCCCCTGAGCCATCGGCGCGGCCCCTCCGGGATTTGGGGTCACCCCCCGAGGTGCTGCTCGTGTCCTCCTGGGCTGCCTTGGCATCAATGGCGGCGTGCTCCTTCCTCACCAGCTCCTGCAGCTCCTTCTGTGGGGTGGGAGAGAAGGGGTGGGAGGTGAACCCTCATGGGATGGAAGGGGGGGGGAAAATCCCCAACGTGTTGCTGTATTTTGGGGTCTCACCTTCCAGCCCAGCAGCTCTGCCAGTGCCAGGCAGCCCTCATCGCAGTCCCCCAGCCAGGCCACATCCCTGGGAGGGGGGGCAGAAGAATATGGGGGCACAGAGATGGGGGGGACACAAAGCGTGTGGGGAAAGGGGGCACACGAGGAAGGGGCAGCCCCTCAGTGACCCCCTAAAATACAAGGAAAGGCCACAGCCCTCAGTTCCCCACACGCACCCTCACCCCAGCTGCTGTGCCTGCGGACCCTACGCCCCCACCCCTCATCCCTGGATCCTCCTGTGCCCCCAATGTCCCCCCAGGCCCCCCCGCCCCCAGTCCCTGCCTGTAGGCTTTGTCTGAGTCGAAGTCCATCCCGCAGCCGAAGCCCATGAGGGACATGAAGGCATCACTCTGGGGACAATGAGGAGCTGATGAGACTGGGGGGGAGGGTGGCAATTGCCCCCTCTCGCCATTCAGCAACCCTATACACCCCCCCTACCCCCCATCTCCCCTCACCTGCCCCGTTTTCTCCTTGTTGATGAGGAGCCGGGGGGTGCTGGCAGGGACCCTGAAACACAAAATTGGGAACAATGAGAGAACTGAGGAGCTGAGACGCCGCAGGAAGGATGAGATGCATTGAGGGAAGGGGGGAACGTGGCGCATTTCGGGGTGGGGGCTGTGACCTGCTAACAAGGGAGGCGAAGGGCTGGACCTGAAGCGAAGTGCCCATGATGATGAGAAGATCGACTTTCTGGAAGTCCTGTGGGGACAGAAGGGGTGGCAAAGAGACAACTGTGGCCCCCCAGCCCCATCTCCATCGTGCCCCCCCGCCTCCCCACAAGCGCTCACCGACTGTAGAAGACTGAAGAAGCGAGATGGGAGGTTCTCACCAAAAAATACAATGTCTGGAAAAAACAGGTGAACATCACGGCATGGGGGGAGGGGGGGATGGATGCACTGACCCCCATCCCTTATCACCCCTAATTCAGGAGGGGCACAGAACCATCTCCTCGCCTCACCTGGCTTCACCACGCTCTGGCACTTGTCACACTTGGGGACGAGGGACGAGAAGATTTTCTCTGTGACAGAACAGGGCACCACAGCTCAGCAGGGGGGTGGGAGGTGCACACGAGACCCTCCCCCATCCCTCCCCTCCCCAATCTCCCCCTTCCCGCCGTTACCTTTCACCCAACTCAGGTCATACTGATGCCGGCAGGAGGAACGCAGGCAGTGTGCAGTTTGGAAGGTGCCGTGAGCCTCCACCAAATCCTCAGGTTGCAGCCCTGCCACACGCTCCAGCGTGTCGATGTTCTGTAGGAGAGGGAAAGTCATAGGGACAGCATTTAAGGGTGTTCTCAGCTCCGGGAAGGGGGCACAGCAAAGGGGGTGCACCTGTGTGTAGCAGCGCAGCAGCAGCCCCTTCTCCTTCAGCAGCCGCATGAAGTAGTGGCAAACTGTGGGCTATGGGAGAGAGAGGAACCACGGGGAGGGGGGGTATATGGTGTCCAACCCCCCAAGAATCACCTCTTACCTTCAGCTGTCCTGGGAGCAGCTCCTTAGCCAATGCAAAGAAAGGCTCTGGGTGTTGCTGGAGGAAAAGTGGGGGGGGGAGGGGGGTGATCAGAGTCTGGTGGGGGGTTCAGGGCCCGGTGCTGTGCTGAGGGGGGGCTCAGAGGGCGCTCAGCCTCAAGTTCCCCCAAACCTTGAAATAGGAGATGTCAAAGATGGCCTCAGGGTAGGGCAGTTCATAGCGGCTCAGGTTGGCGTACAGCCCGGTTCCAGGTGAGCGGAAGTCGGGGATCCCGGCGGCTGCCAAGGGGGGGGGGGGGTTGTTACCATAAACGCTGCCACTCCTCCGCCTCCCCCCCCCGGTTCTGCTCACCCGTGGAGATCCCGGCGCCCACCATGCACACCACGCGACGGCAGCGCTCGCTCTGCATAAACCGGGCGATTCCCGTCAGCGACAGCTCATCCAAAACGCGTTCCGGCGGCTCCGTGCCCAACCCCAGCGTCCGTGCCAGGAGGTTTCGCAGCAGCTCCACTGCGGGCGGTACCGGGAGGAATCACAACGGGGTCCCGCCGGCCCGGCCGGGCTCCGCACCCCACACTCACTATCGGGATCCTCCGTGGAGCCGCCCTCAGCTTCAGCGTCGGGTTCAGCCCCGGGAGGGGGAGCTGCGGAGGTGGGACGGGGCGTCACGGAGGGCCGGAGGGACCCTCCAGCCTCAGCACCGCCACTGCCACCACCATTAGCACCGCCATTACCGTCCGCTCCGGACATGGGAGCTCCTGGAAGCGCTTCCCGGCATGCCGTGGGGCGTCTACACTGTTTGGCAGAAGACTCCAAACTTCCGGGTATGCCCGGCATGGGTGGTGCTGATTGGCTGAAGGCGCCACGCTTCCCGGGATGCTCTGCGCGGACGGCGCTGGCTGGCTGAGACAGCTGTACTTCCCGAGATGCATAGCGCCGGTTTCTCTGATTAGCTGAAGACGCCACGCTTCCCGGGATGCATTGCGCAGGCGGCTCTAACCAGCTGGAAGCGCCACACTTCCCGGTATGCCCCGCGTGAACTCTGCTGATTGTCTGAGACCGCCGCACTTCCCAGCATGCTCTTCGCTACAGCCATCGATCTCCGCACTTCCCAGCATGCCTCGCGCGGGCAGCGCTGATTGGCTGAAGGAACTTACCACTCCCATCGTGCCTCTCTATTTCCCGGAAGTGTTCTCTGGACTACGCGTCCCGGCGGGCCTTGCGCTGCTTCCCCCCCCTCCCGGGCCGCGGGGATTTCCCGGCCCGGCGGCGCTGGGCCCGTGGTGGCGGGGCCCTGAGCGCGGCCCGGCTGATGGCGGCCGCGGGGGCCGCGCCGTCCGGCGATGCGAAGCGAACGGAGGGAGACGAGTGGTACGACAGCGGGCTGGGCTCATTGGGAGAAGGGCAGTTGGCACCGCTGTCCCACAGCCCCGGTCCGGGTCCGGAGTCTCCCGAAGAGGCTCCTCCGGAGGCCCCGGAGCCCGAGGCTGAGGTGTGGCTGCGGCACGTGCTGAGCTTCGTCAGCGAGGACGGCGATACGTGAGTGAAGGAGCAGCGGGGGGAAGGGGGACGGGGGGGCGGTGATCGGGGCCGCTGAGCTGAGGCCGAACCCCCCCCCAAACCCCCACCACAGAGCGCTGCACCTCGCGGTCATCCACGAGCACGAGGCTTTCCTGGATTCCATCCTGCAGCGCGCGGCAGGCACTGCTTACATGGATCTGCAGAACGACCTCGGGCAGGTGAGGGCAGCCGGGGGGGCCTGGAGCTGTTAGAGAGAGACCGGGGCGACCCCCGGGCTGTGGGGCAATTGTCTGGGCTGGGGCTGATCCCTGGGCTGGGTGCAGCAGACGGGGGGGGTTGGGGGGATGAACCCCTTGTCTGGGGGCAGGCAAAGGAATTGCAGAAACACCAAGGTTGGAGAAGACCTGCAAGATCACCCAGTGCCACCGTCCGCCATCACCAGTAGCTCTCACTAAACTGTGTCCCTCAACACAAAATCCCAGCACCAAGCACCAGCCCAGGCGATTCCTGAAGTGAGGGCGACTGCCCGGGTCAGGCGGTGATCCGTGGGGCCTTTCCCAACCTTGACTGATTTCCTCTCTCTCTTGCAGACCGCCCTGCACCTGGCTGTCATCTTGGGGCTGCCCGGCTTCGTGCGCAAGCTGCGGGCGGCGGGCGCGGGGCTGGGACTGCAGGAACGTGGGGGTCACACAGCCCTGCACCTCGCGTGCCGGGAGGGGCAGCCCCACTGCGCCCAGCACCTCCTGGGGGGTCTCGGCTGCCCCCTGAGCGAGGAGGAGCGTGCGCAGCTGGAGAGCGTCAACTATGATGGTAAGGTGGGGGAGTCCAAAGCGAGCCGTGTGGGACCGAGGCATTCGGGAGCACGTGGAGAACGATGGGAGGAGGAGAACGGCGGGGTTTCTTTGTGGGGATGTTGGAGGGATGTTAAGCGTGCAGTAGGGGAGCGTAGCTTGGAACACGGGGGGGTGCTTAGAGATGACTGAAGGGCCGGGGAGGGGGGGCTGAAGTGCTCTGGGGACGTTGGGGATGCAGTATGAGGGCGCACAGGGCACTGAGGATGCGACAGGGAGGTGGTGTCAGCATTTGGGGCTGCGACACGGGGACGCTGAGGTGCCTTGCAGCGAAACAGAGGCAACGCAGGACATACTGGGGCTGCAGTGCAGCGTTCAAGCAGGGCTGCGGGGTTGGGACGCGGTGGTGGCACTGCGATGTCCCCCTCTGCAGGTTACACCCCCTTGCACGTTGCCATTCTTCGGAAGGACGTGGAATTGGTGCAGCTGCTGCTGCGTGCCGGCGCCGACTCCAACAAAGCAGTGAGAACAGAAAGGGGGCGGGCAGGGGGGATCTAAAAGGACGCTGGCCTTCCTGTGCTCCCCGCCCTGATTTCCTACCCTTCCCTGCACCCCCAAAGGAGCCGAGCTGTGGCCGCAGCCCCCTGCACCTGGCGGTGGAAGCACAGAGCCTGGAGATGGCAGAGCTGCTGCTGCGGGCGGGCGCTGACCCGGCGGCACGGGGCTACGGGGGTCGCACCCCCCTTTACAGCGCCCGACTTCGCCCTGATCCCCGCCTGCCCCAACTGCTGCGTGCTTTCGGTGCCCCTGACAGCTCCGGCGATTCTGAGGACAGTGAGGAGGACGAAGACAGCGAGGAGGAGGACAGCAGTGGTGTAAGTAGCCCCCAAAGCCCCACCTGAAAACCGAGCGGCCTCTCGGGGTCTGAGCGCTGCTTTTACCCCTCCTCCTTCGTTCCATCCCCCCCAGGAGGAATACGACGACATCGTCATCAACAGCGGTCGCTGTGCGGACTGAGGGGACGCCCCTGGAGCTGCAGCCACCCCCCCTTATTTATCGGGGTCCCCCGAAGGCATGGGCTGGACTTTGGGAGGCTCCCTGTGCTCCCTTTCTTCTCCTTTTCCCTGGGTATAGCGTAGAGGATTTATATAAGTTGTTTTAAAATAAAAAGGGGGGGCAGTTCCCCCCTCCCCCCAATTGCCCCCCCTCCCCCAAATGTGGCTCCCTTGAAGGCCCTGCTGTCACATTGCTGCCTGGAGAGGCGCGGGGATGGCAGCTGCTACGTGGTGAGGGGAGAACGCAAAGACGTGGCTCTCAGAATAGAGATAGAAGCGTTATTTATTTCAGGGCCTCACGAGCATTTAGGAGGGGACACGTGGCCCCCCCTGCCCCCCCCCCCCCAGGTTGGTTGGGGCCGATGTAACGCAGCAGCGGGGCTGGGGGCCGCTCGATCACATCCTGACCAACAAAAGGCCGCAGGGCGGGGGGCACACGGACGCTGCCATCCTGGTGGAAGGAGGGGGTGGAAGGGGGGGGGAAGCATCAGTCTGCTGTGCTTCCCCTTCTTCCTCCCCCCCTCAAATCCAAATGAAGTAAAGCCCCTTCCACGCACCGGCTGTTGGTTGCACTCCAGAAGGGCGATGAGCAGCCGGGGGACGGCACAGGCGGTGCCGTTCACCTGGGGAAAGGAAGGAATGGGGAGGGGAGGGCAGAGGAGTTCAGGGGTCTCGTGGCCCCTCCCCCCCCCCATCCCCCCAGGGTGCAGGGGGGCTCAGCACCCACCGTGTGTGCGTGGTGCAGCTTCCCAGCCCCATCGCTGTACATGATGTTCAGCCGCCGGCTTTGGTAATCGGTGCAGTTGGAGGTGCTGGAGATCTTGGGGGAGGCAACATAGAGAACATAGAGACCCCCCCCCAAACAGCCACGGGGACCCCAGGTCTCAGCAATGGGAAGGGAAGGGGGGTGCAGCCCCCTCCTGGCTGCTCTCACCTCCCCATATTTGCCCCGTCCCGGCATCCAGGCTTCGATGTCAAACTTGCGGTACGCTGGGAGTCCCAGCTCCTGTGTGGGCATATCCAGGACACTGCGGGGTGGGGGGGGGATGGGGACTCCATTGGGACGTGGATTTGAGGGACAGGATCCAAACTGAGCCCCCCCTCCACCCCAACTGACCGGTAATGCAGCCCCAGCTCTGAAAAAATCTCCTTCTGCAGCGTGAGGAATTCATCCAGCATCATTTCGCTCTCGGCTCCGCTTTCTGCTGCCGTCACCCCAAACATCTCCACCTGTGAGTACAGGGTGGTCCCGAAAGCCCCCTCCCCATCTGCTGCCTTCCTGTATGCCCCACCTCCAGCTCCCCCATCCCACCTTGGTGAACTGGTGCACACGATAAAGGCCCCAGGGCTCTCGGCCCGTGTCGGTCTCTGCACGGTAACATGTGCTGGAGCAGACGATCCTGTGTTGGGGGGGGGGAGCAAGGAACGATCAGAAGACCCCCCACAAACACCCCCCACCCCCCTGCCCTCCATCCCATCCCCGCAGTTGCTGCTGCTGTACCTGATGGGCATGTCCTGCAGCCGCACCGCGTGGTCCATGAAGTAACCTGCAGGAGAAAAGGAGACAACTGAGGGGTCTGGGCACATTTTTGACCTCGTTCTGTCTTAATTATGACCTTTCCTGATAAGTCCCACTCTCATTTTGCCCCGTTCTGAACCGTTTATCCCAAGCTTTGTCCCGTTTCCTGTTTTTTTCCCCCATTTTGGAAATCGTGCCCTGTTTTTCACCTGCAATCCCCACCTCGGAGGTGCCAGCCAGGCACAGGTCCTCGAAGCGAGCCGGGTCGATGCAGTACACGGGAGATGGGGTGATGTTGGGCTGCATCCCACAGCCCTCCTGGGGGAAGGGGGGGGGGGACACACAGGGAAGTCACTTGGTGGTGAGGAGGACAGCAGGGACAGTGCAGGGACGGAGTGGCACTTACAAAGACGGCACCGCGCAGCAGATCAGGGACCGTCATGGGCAGGAAGCCCTGCAGTGCAGTGAGAGATGTGGGGGGCCGGGGGGGATCACGAGGCCCCACAGGTTGGCAGGAGGGACACAGGGTTCCCTTGGACTCGATTCCATACCTTGGGCACCAGTTTGGCCAGCACAAAGTTCACCAAGGCGTGCTGCAGCAGCGCGCCTGCCCCGCACAGGTAATAGGAGCGGTGACCTGAGATGTGTGACAGCCTCCTGCGGGGACACAGCCGTCACCAGGATGGAGGCGACATTGCAGTGAGTGAGCCCTGTGTCTGGGGAGGGACTCACCGCTGGCGGATGATGTCCAGCTCCTCACCCAGCTCCAGGTGGCCCTTAGGCTGGAAGTCGAATGCTGCAGGGACAGAGGGAGCCTTTCTAGCTGTGGGACCCCCCCTCCTGTTATCCACCCCACTCTGTGCTGCCCGTCCCTCCATCCCCATCCCCAGCTCGCCCCCACCTGGCTTCTCTCCCACCACCTCCAGCACGCGGGCCTGGCTCTCATCACCGACGGGCTGCAGGAGGAAGGGAAGCAGGGGCTGATCAGGACATCTGCAGCATCCCCCCCCCCCCTCCCCACGTTCCCCTGCTCACCACTGCCGGGTGGGTGCTGTTGGGCAGCTGCAAGGCATGCAGGTAGAAGCGTTCATCCAACGCTGCCTCCTCTGCCAGCAGTTCCCTCAGCTGCAGCCTCACCGCACGGCCCCGTTCCCGCTGCGCTGCGTATTCGGGGACCTGAAGGAATGGGGGACCACGTGGTGGCCACATCACCTCCCCAGCAACGTGGGGCTGGGGGGAATCCAGAGCAACCATCCTGAGGGTCTCACCGCATGCAGCGTGTCCTTGGCGTGGGTGGTCTGTGGGAAGGGAAAATGGGTGAGATGGGGGGACAGGGGGGAGGGGAGAGCATAGAGTACCGTAGTGCTCTATAAGGAGGGGGGGGGGGCTCACCACCAGGGCGTGCACTGCCAGCGCCACCTCCTCCTTCTCGGCCTCGAGTCGGGCGATGGCCGCACGCACCTCCTCCAGGCGGGCCCAGGTCTGCAGCTGTGGGCGGGGACTGTCACGAAACCCCGCCCCCAGCACGCTATAGGCTCCACCCCCTGCCCATAGACCCCCGCCCACGTAAACAGAACACGCCCCCGTGATGCTCCGCCAGCCCGGCCCACTACCACAGACCACGCCCCCAACCTTCAGCAGCCCCGCCCACTCCCACAAAGCCGCGCCCCCCAATGCTCAGCAGCTACACCCACAGGCCACGCCCCCCGCCTCTCCCGCTCACGATCTCACGCAGCTCGCCCTCCCTCAGCGGTCCTTTCCTCCGCTCCAGTTCCCGCGCGGCCTCCGCCGGGTGCGCACTCAGCGCCGCCATATCGAGCTGCGGCCGCGCGCTAAGCCCCTCCCGCACGTGCTCGTACAGTCGGCTCCGCTCCGCCCGACCCCGCGGAGCGGCTCCGGTTCCCGCTGAGCGCCGCCCGCGTGCTGCTACCGCCACAGCGCGCCGCGCCGCTGCTAGCGCCCTGGGCGCCGCCATCTTGGACAGTCCTCCAGAAGTGAGGGTGGTCACGTGGCGGAAGTGGAGACATTCGGCGGAAGTGGAGCCACGCCCACGCCCAAGATCCTTCCCCCCATCCCCCCCCGGGTGAGGACAGCACTTCGTAGCGTTCAGGGAACGCAGCACTTTAATAAACGTATAAGCAAGGATCCTTCGGCCGCGCTCACTTCTTTTTCTGCACGTGGGCGCAGTCGTACTTCCCCCGCACGATGGTCAGCTTCACCCCCGGCAGGTCCTGCGTGCGGCCGCCCTGCACCAGCACCACGTGGTGCTCCTGCAGGTTGTGGCCCTCGCCCGGCACGAAGCACACCACCTCCCGCCCGTTGCTCAGCCGCACCCGCACGCATTTCCTGTTGGCTGAGTTCGGCTTCTTGGGTTTGCGGATGAGGTTCCTCACCACCACCCCTTTCAGCTGCGGGCGGCCGAAGGTGGGACCCAGCTTGGGAGGCGGCGGCTTGGGCCGGCCTTTCCGGTGCATCTGGTTCAGCGTAGCCATGGCAGCGGTCGGCGGCGACCCGAAGACTGTAGGGATAAAAAGGGGCGGTCAGCGGCAGCGGGACGGCTCAGAGAGGACGGGGACCGGCGGTACGCACCGCAGCCGCGCAGCGAGGCTGCGGTCCTAAGTACAGCGCAGAGCGACATCCTGTGGGATGGACAGTCCTCCAGCCTCCTGCGGGGGACACGCGGTTAAAGCTCTCCGCACCGGGGCGCAAAGCGCGATCGCAGCGGCAATTCACACGGCCGGCATCTTACCGCTCTCCTCTGCGCCGTGCGGATTTTCCTCCGCGCAGTGATTGGTCAGCGCCAACGCCAATCTCGCTCAGCCTCCCTGCGATTGGTTGAGTTCTCCCACGTGCCCGCCCCCCTCTTGGGTGCTCGGCGGGACCAATAGCATTGAGGGGGCGGGGATTGTTGCAATGGAACGGTGGGCGGGGCTTGTTGCGAAGGGAACGGGGGCGGAGTGCGGCCCAGAGCGGCGGCCTTCCAACATGGCGGCGACCGAGTGAGAGGAGCGGCGCGTCCGGCGGGGGGGGCGGTGAGTGGGGCCTGAGGGGCCGGGGATACGGGAATATGTGGGCGAGGGTCTTCAGCTGGCTGTGCAGGGAAGGATTTGGGCCTCCTGAGGTTGGGGGTGGGGGCTGTGAGTGCTGTGAGTGCTGTGCTGTGGGCAGCCTGCGCCTGGAGGGGGTGTGGGTGAGTTATGGAGGCCCTGAGGGGAGCGGGGGGGAGGAGAGGAGGATAGGAGGGGGGAGGTAGAAGAGGACGGGGGGGAGGGTAAGAGGGGAGATGGGGGGGAGATAGGAGGAGATATGGAGGGGGGCAAGGATTGGGGGGTGGGGGGGAATAGAGGGGTTTTCTGTGTTTCTCTGGGTCCCCGCCCTCAAAAATGGCCCGAATTTGGGGATCTGTCCATCCGTGCAGGACTGGGTGGGAGCCCACAGGCGCAGCCAGCAGCCCTGGTTTGGGTTTGTGTCTTTTTGAAGCATCCCGAATAGCTGCGAATTGGGTTTGTGGAGCCTGGCGTTGGGGAAGGGGCAGAGCTGGGGGCTGTGGAGGATGTTTAAATATAAACCCCCAAATTGAGTTTGAGAGCTGGGCTGTGCAGAGGAAGTTTAAATAAACCCCGTTTGAGCAGCGGCCAAAGGATTCGGTTGTTTGCTGCCGGTTGCAAATGGCAGCCAATCCTGGCGGCTTTTGGAGGAAGTTTCCTAATTCCTGGTTCATTTCTAAACCTGGGGGATGTGTTTGTTGTCCCCTGGGCAGGTTTTGGGGGGGCCTTTTATAGGAGTTGGGTATGAACTGCTGGTTTGTGAAACGTGAGACTCTGTGGCCGCATCACCAGCGCCGTGCTGTTGTCTTTGGCTGACATTTCCAGCTTGTGTTCAGAAACATTGCTTGTATTCTGTTCTGCTGCAACACCACCCTGACTTTCCTAAACAAAGGTAATTAACCAGAACCATTTGGAAGCTGGAATAGCCTCAGAATTTTCCAGGGGAGGTACCAACAAGATAACGATTGCTGCCAGTTTAGGTTCTGTTTGCCCCCTCAGCTGAATGCAAACTCACGCTCTGCTCCCCCGTGTTGTTACAGCTCCCAGATGTTTTCCACATATCTTTATTTGCATCTGCAGGGGAGACATTTGTTTTGCTGGCAATTATCAAATGGGTCAGAAGGAAGCGGGCTGTACAAAAATAAAAACTCACCGAGTTTTGCTCTGGGCTTCTCACCGTCCTTTGTGCTGCTGTTGCTGCTGTGTTGCTTCTTCTGTTGATGTTTGGGCTTTGTGAGCTGGATCTCTGTGAGTCACCCAAGCGCTGAAACAGAGGTGAATTTGAGTGGACATGAAAGGGGACGTGAATCGCACCTCCATCCCTGGGGCAGTGGAGCAGCAGGACGGGAGAGGCAGTGCTTGGAGCACGGTGAGGTTCTTGCAAGGCCTTCCTTTGGCTCTGTGGTGTGGGTTTGATTCCTCAGCGCCCGACTTCTCAGATGAATGATTCCAGGCTGTGGGTGGCTGGTGGAGGGGAAAGAAAGAAGGAAGGAAGGAAGGTAGGAAGGAAGGAGGTGTAGCTTTGCATCCGAGGTGCAGCTCGTGGGGATGGAGCTTTCTATGCTCAAATTGGGCACCGCTGGATGCTGAGCAGTTCTGTGCACGCTGGGATGATGCCCGGTGCCTTCGTGCTCTGCTGCCTGTTTTCACTGCTCTGCCCTTGGACTGCAGCCCTGGGAGCTTTGCTTTTCTCCCTGTTTCTTCCTTTGGTGCACGTAACCAGGAGCCCGTTTCTGTCCTGCCTCTGAAGGCAGTGAAGTAAAGCAGAGCTGATGGCGTTGGTGCTGGGTGCCCCGTGGGATTCAGTTGTGCTGCACTGCAGGAGGACAAAGGACGCAGCCCTGGGAGGCCCACAGAAACCCCGGGGACGTTTGGCAGCTTCCACGCCGCCTAATTACAATCACACCGACCTTATTTAATACGAAGTGGTTTCTCCTGAGGCCAGCAGGGGAAGGGAAGAGGCCTCACCGTGTGCCTGGGAACGGAGCCGTGCTGGTTTGGGGTTTCAGAGGGAGCTCTGCCTGCCTCCGGTGCGGCTCGCGTTTCAGAGCAGCTTTCCCAGCTGGGCTGGTGCATCCTGGAGGATTTGCTGATTTTTTTTTCTTTATTAACGTTTTTGGGACGTAATGAGAATGTAATTCTTCAGAGCTGTGCTTGTTCTGCTCTTCCTTTTCCTACGTCGTGCGCTGAGAGCAAATAAACTGTAGGTTCTGTCAGTGGGGTGCAGGAGGGTGATGAGAAAATGGAAGGGGCTGAGATGTTTTGGTCTGTTAACTCTAAGGGGAGGCGCTGGGTTTGGCACTGTGGCTGTGGGGGTTTGGTTTGGTTTGGTTTCCCTTTTCCTACTGAAGACAAACGCTTCAAGTGTCAGCCATCCGAGGCGAACTCCTTGCTGTGGGGTTGGGGCAGCAGTGCCGGGTGCTGCGCTGAGCGTCTCCCATAGCTTCCTTCGTGGTCCTTAAGCATTGGGGAATGCAATCCACTGCCAGGTTGCATTAAAATCCTCGTTAGAGTCCCTTCCCTGCAGGGCTGCTGGGGCTCCGTTAGCACCTGCTGATCATCCGAAGCCTTGGGTCCCTTCCAGGGGGGCAGGCGATGTCCCCGCATGGCTTCTCCCTGCTGTGCATCGTCATCCTCTTGTTGTGAATGTCTGTTTTGAGCCCACTGGGTGCTAAGGGGGCAAGAGCAAGGCGATGGTTGTAGAAGCAGCAGGATTTGGGGTGCGGTGGGGGAATGCTGTTGGGTTTTGTCACCGTGCCCCGGCGCAGGGCTGCGTTCAGTGTTGTCTGTGCAGTGCAGAGCAGGAGCAGCGAGTGGCGAGGAGCCTCTGGCTGCTCAGCGCTCAGAATGGAGGCAGTGGGGGTGGATTGCGTGCAGTTCCTCCACCCCGGACCAAAGGTATCTCTGGTGCAACGCAGAACTTGTTTGTCTGACCTGCTGGAGGGGTTGGGTAACCCCTGCTGGGAGCGGGTGATGTTTCCGTGCTTCCTGTTCCAAAAAGGTGCCTGCGTGATGTTCCACGCTGCGATTAAATCGCTTATGCTGCCTGAACAGAGAAGCCCAAAAGGCGGCTACGAGCACCGATGCTGAAACGGCAGCCTTCTGGTTAGAAGCTCAATAGCGAGGTGGCTGGAGGGGCTCCGTTACTTTTGGGTCAGGGTTCTGCTGGAGCATTGCTGATGCCAGGCGGCAGCATCCCGTGGAGCGGTGCTGCGTGGCGCTGCCTGCAAGGGGCTCTGCGTGCCCCCAGTGCTGCGCGCTCACCGCTCGCCTCCGCTTTCTGCATGACTGCTTTCTGCTGCCCCGGGCTGCCATCCTCTCGCCCTTCCCACAGCGCTTCATCTGACACCATTGAGCTCCCAGTGGGAGACAGAATGAGAGAGGAGTAGTGAAGCAGCCTCTCGCTCAGGGAGAGGCGTGCAGGAGCCCATGGAACAGGCCAGCATCTCTCTGCCCGCGCTCGAGGACGCTGAGGGAGCCCTGCAGTCAGGGAGCTCCGCTGAGACGCCATCTATGCAGTCATTTTGCACCAAAGGGAGAAATGGGGTCTGCGGTGCTTCTGGTTGTGTCTCTGGAAACCGAGATAAGGGTAATTGGAGCTCAGGCTTCAAGGCACAAACGGTGTCTGTGGGAGCGGGGGGAGCAGCCCTTGTGCATGAGACGTCATCCCACGGGGATGAGGCTGAGAAATGCTCCTGGGCAGCCGGTGGCCACACTGGAGCCGTGGGGACAAGGTGAAAGGCTTTGTGCAGAACGTGCTGAGCATCGCAGATCCATTCCCCTGTTGTTTCTTCTTCTTCTTGCTGGTTTTGGGGTTTTTTTTGAGTGTGAAGGACTCCAATTCTTTCCGCCGTGATCCTTTAGCTCACGTCCACCCCACGCCGCGCTGTGATGCCGTGACTCTCCAGCACTTTTCCTCTGAAGGTCTCAGATCGAAGCCAGCGCTGTTAAAGCAGACTCCCGCGTGCCGGGCTGACGCTCCTCCTCACAAAGCAGAGCAGGAGGAGAACCAGGAATAGATCCCCAGCAACCTGTGTTAAGCCCTTCAGCACTGAGTCATCGCTGGGCAACCCTGCAGGCTGCTGCGTGGGCAGAAAAAGGGAAAATTGAAGTGAATTTCTCACTCCAAGCCTGAACTTTCTGGAAGAGCTTGGCAGAGGCCAGGCTGCAGGTCAGCTCGCAGGAATTTGGGGTGGCTGGACACAAACTGGTGTCTTTGGGGCACCCCAGCAGTGCAGGAGGCTCAGGGCGTTTCTGCAGGTTGAGAGATCGTCTGCTGATGGGAGAACAATTGGTGTGCAGCGATGCACGTGGCTCTGTTGGACCTCACGAGCTTCTCCTGGCCCTGCTGAACGGCATCCCATCCTTCAGCTGGGTCCACCCCACACTTCTGCACTCCTTTTGGACTTCTTTCCTGCCTGAGGACTCTGTTTGGATCCTCCCGGGGTTCCTCGGCCCGCCGGCTCCACGTGGCCCTGCCCAGCCTGGCAGCGTGGCATCTCTCTGCTCTTTGAAGGTTGTGCAAAGCCAGCCTGGCCAGTTCTACCACCCTGCTGGCAGGCTGAGCGCAGCAGCGCTGCGGTGAGCGTTGCGCCGTGCCGCTCTCAGCGTGACAAACTCCTGGTGGATGACGTCCCGTGGCTCCTCTGCCCCACTTCCACTCAGGTGTGCCTGTATGCCTGCTTCCATTGCTCCAGCAACGCAGGGCTCGCGTCCCAACTGCGGAGGGCACGGCGATGTCAAGGAAATGCCGTTTCCACTTCCACGGCGTGGCTGGGACGGAGCCCCGGCGCTGGGATCCCTTCTGGTTGCGCTGCTGGGCTGCAGTCAGGGCGTGTGTGAGCTCGGAGCTGTGGCTCCCACAGCCTGAAACCACATGAGATCTTTACTGCCAAATCAAATGCGATAGCTGAGCCTGCAGCCTTGCATTACGCAGTCTTGGGGGGGCTGGGAGTGAAGGCTTTGAGAGCCGGTGTCTGTTTGCGTTTTGAAGCTGGGCCGCGTGCAGCAGGAGGAAGGAGAGCAGCAGGACGTCAGTGGTGGGGCTGAGGTCCTTCGAGCTGAGCTCTGGGTGCAGCTGCCTGGGGACTGAGGCCACGCTGGGTTTGTCTGCGAGGCGAGGGCCGGCAGGATGTGCTTCTGCTAATTGTGTTAAAGCCCCGAAAGATACGAGGGTAGAAACTTCCTTTGATGCGCTTTTATCTTCCTGTGAATTAATTAGCGCGTTTCACAAGCCTCTGAAATTGCTGCTGGGGGCTCTTTGTGCTCTTGGCAGCCGAGCAGAACAGCTGGTGGATTTCTGTAGTCACGGCAGCTTTTGACGGCTGGAAATGGGAGGTGTTGAAGCTGCTGCTTGTTCTGCACCAGGGAAACAACTTGCCAGAAGGGCAGATGAGTTTTGCCCCTTAGACGGGGAAGAGACGCAGCAGCTCCAACTCGTTCCCACATCAGCGTTCT
Source organism: Tympanuchus pallidicinctus (assembly GCF_026119805.1). NCBI lineage: Eukaryota > Metazoa > Chordata > Aves > Galliformes > Phasianidae > Tympanuchus > Tympanuchus pallidicinctus. The sequence continues at coordinate 47,481 of NW_026294620.1, read as the reverse complement.
GCCCAGCTCTCCGCTGCTCTTTCCCCCTTCCCTGAAAGATAAGAAAGCTGTGAATGCTGTAACGCAGCCTCGTTTGCTTCATGAGGGCTCGGGGACCCCGGGTGGGCGATGCCAGCACCAAGGGCGACGCCACCTGGCTGCTGCAGGCGCCGAGGCGACGCTGGCGGAGGTTTGCTCTCATCTGCCCGTCTTTTTTTTCCATCTCTTTCTCTCATGATTCCAGGAAAGCTTCCCAGTGCTGCTTAGCAGCGTAGCAAAGCTGCTGTAGATATTTTGGTCCCCGAACGCTCTGCAAAAGAACAAGGAAGAGGAAAATGAGGACGAATGGGAAGTGAGCAATCTAGTTGTAAGCTGCTAGGTGATTAACATTCACAGCCCTGCTTTTTTTCTTGCGTGTTTCCCCCTCCGTGCTTGTAAAAGGCATTTAAATAAGAATGGAGCTGGGACCTCTTGGAGATGCTGTTGGGCTGTGCTGGGTGCAGCAGGGCTCGCAGCTGCCCTGATCTGCTTTCCCTGTCCCATTCGCCACCTGCTGCCTTCGCTCCCGTGCTGCCCCTGAGTTGGGCCAATTGCCCATGGGGGCTGCTGGGGGCGAGAAGTTCATTTGCAAGACGTGCCAACTAATTGGGCCGACTCGAGAGTGTTTCCTCTGAGCAAAATCAGAGAGGAGAGAATGGAAACGTGCACCCTCACATCAGAGCCTTGATTTCCAGCTGGAGATCCTCGCATCGGGGGCTGCTCGGTTCCTTCTGCCCACCCCATGGGATCACACAGCTCACGCTGCTTCTCCTTAGCAAGCAGCACGCTGCTCGTCTGCGTGGAAAACAGATGAAGAGGCAGAGCTTTGAGCTGTGATCCTCGCCCTCAGGAGAGGCTTACAGCCCTCGGGGAGCCCTGGTGAGCGTCCTGCTGTCCCCCCAGCAGGTTCTGGGGCTGCTGTTCCTGAGCCAGAGCTCTTACTGCCAGCTGAACTTGCCAGGAGAGGAGTCAGCGCTTCTGGCCACATCCAGCCCCTGCTCTCAGGGTGGGTGAGGGACCTGGAAGTGGATAAGGAACACCCACATGAGCAGAGACTCTCCGGAAAGGCCGCTGGCTTCCCACCTTCCCCTCTCCGTCCTTCCCTGTTTCCACGGCCGGGGCACTTTGACTGGCTGCTTTGTTTCAAATGTTGCTGCCTCATTGGCTCCCGGCTCAAATCTCCTCTATTCCTGCTCCACTTCTTACAAGCTTCGCTGTTAACCCCTGCGAGCCTCAGCAGCTGCTGATCACAGCTCCTCTCCTCCTTCCCTCCCTCCTCGCTTGCCAACGGATCCTCGCAGCGTGGGTGAGCGCAGCCGGAGCCACTTCCAGCCCTGGGAAATGGTAACGGCAGCACGGCGCGGAGGTGGGCGCCTGCAGGGAGGTGGTGTGGAGCTGGGAGGAACCCGTTCTCTGGGTGGCTCGCCTTGGAGCAAGGCTCACGGCACCAGGAAGCGGCGCGGGGCCTGGCACGGCTTCACCCCCTGCTTCCCTGCCGTCCCGGTGCCGTGCTGAGGATGCAGGGGAGCAAAGCTGGTCTGTCCCCGTGCCAGCACAAACCCAGTTCCAGCAGGCAAGAAGGGGGGGACGGTGAGAGCCCATCTGCAGGGCTCAGGATGTCCCAGTCCTGCCTGGCTCCAGAGGCGCTGCGAAGTTTGCGGAGTCGGGAGCACAGCTGTGGCTGCTGGCCCCAAACCGCCGTTCTGTGCTGCTGTTCCTCAGCCCTGCGTCCTCCTGCCCCACTCAGAGTTCTTTCTGCTGCAGTTTTCCTTCCTTCTTCCCCCTCTGGCTTGCAGGAAGCAGGGTGGTGATGGTGAGTAATGCGGAGTCTTGGCTGATATATTTTGTTAATGAGTTTCAGGCAGGGTTTGGCAGGGGGTGAGCACTGAGGGGAGGCTGCTCGGAGGAAGTTTCTTTGCTTTTCAAGCCCGGGCGAGGCTGACTGTGCTGGAAACGTGCAGAGCAATGGGGCACCACTCTCCACCTTGCTGTGGAGCAGGTTGTTTGCCCTCCAATCTGCTGAGCTGGCTTTTGGAGGCAGCAAGCAGTTCTGGCTGATGCGAGCAGGGTGGTGGTGTTTGTATGGGAGGCAGAGCCTGAGGCTGCTTGGTTTGAGCCCGTAAGAAAAAGGGGGCGATTCCTCTCGGACCGAGGTGGGGGTGAAGCTGAGACTCACATCTGCGCTGCTCTGGAATTGGACTTTACAAAAGGAATCTTTGGAGCAGCCTTCCTGCTCCGCTGCGCAGAGGAAGGACGCGGTGCCAGGGGAGCACGGCGACCCCATGGGAAGCGCAGGGTGGTGGGGTGTCCCTGGGTGCCTGCACCGCGCGTCCAGGGACCCCTTGAGCCCCCTTAAAACACCCCTGTGGGCAGTCAGGGCTGTGAGGTTTGTTGCGCTCCTTTCCCACTCGGTTTGCATTTAACTGAGATCCGTTTGGAGCAGCTCAGAGCAGATCTGGGCAGCGGAGCTGTGCCCAACCTGAGGCTCTCCCTGATGCTTGTGGTGCAGAGTCCTGCACCAACTCCCTGCACAGACACGGAATGCTTGGAGGAGAGGGAAGCGTGCTGGGGGAAATGGGTGCTTGTGGGCTCCTCCTCAATCTTTCTGTCACTGTTTTTTCACTTCTGAAAGGTAAGAGTGAGCTCCCAAGCCCTGATAGCGTAAGGCTGGGGAGCTTGCCAGCAGTGGGGAATATTCTGCTCTATTTTAGTTTACTCCTGGCTGCCAGAAGCGTTCGTTAATGGCTGACTAATTAAACAAAGCTGAGATAAAGGGAATGTGACCTGGGTTTGGACAGGGCTGAGGAATGTGCAGAGCTCCAGGAGAGGCAGAGGGGTGGATTTTAACCCTTTCCCTTCGCCGTGGCCGGCTGAAAAGCTGCTGATGTGTTGGACTGAGGGGTGGGGGTGACAGCGAGGGTCCTCCAGCCGTGCCTCTTTGTGTTTCTGTTCTGCTGCCAATCCAGAAAGAGTTCAGTGACTTCAGGCTCAGCTTGGAGGTTGGTTGCGATCAGTAGCTGAGTCCCACTGTGTTCACTTTCCCTCTGCCTGCAGCCTGGCAACGACCACCCTGAGAGGCGCCCTTTGGCTCCATATCATCCAGACGTGGCTCCTTTCCCCATGGTGCCACACAGGGTTCCTTGAAGGGGGGCTTCCATGGGGAAGGAGCGCTCAGGAAGTTTTCCAGGGTGGAATTTTGGAGCAGGTGCTCCGAGGATCAAGGGAAGATGCTGGGACTTCTGCAGAAAGGCAGCGTGACGCGTGCAGGTGGCAGCAAGCAGGAAGCAGAGCGAAGCAGGCGCACGCACACAGCCTGGATGGCTGCAGCCAGCAATGCCTGGGGGGTGAAGTTTCCCCCACCCAGCAATCTGGGCTGAAGCTGCGTGCGGCCATTCGAGCTTCGATCGGCCTCGCCTGCTGGGATAAAACTTCATCAAGGTAACGAGAACAGCCTGACAGGGAGGTTTGTTTGCAGCGCAGCTCACACCCAGCTGCCTGCCCCTGAGGAATGCTTGGCGTGGTTCAGGATCTGGCCCCGTGGCGCTGGCAAATATGTGGAGCGCGGCCGCGTCGGCTCACAGCGGCCTCTGGAGGAGCGAAATGCGGGATGGGGGAGGGCACAAATACCCCAATTTATGCAAGAATGGGCTGGGGTGAAGGCTTTCCCCTTCCCCAGGTGCAGGAGGAGTTATTAGGATTTTATAGGAGCAGGAACTGGGAAGGAGAAGCTCAGACTGAGCGAGGAAGGGAGTGTTGGTGCGGTGCTGCAGCGAGGCGGGTGGCCGGGGCTGGGATTTCCTGCCTGCAGGAAGAGATTGGCTTTGGGGCCACTAATTTTGCACCGAGCGGTGTGAAGGAAGCTGAATCGGGAGACTAAAATGGGAGGAAAAGGCCACAATTGTACCAGAAAGCAATGAAAGCAGTAGAGGGGACCGAAATCAGAGCCGGCCACGCTGGCAGGACGGGTTGGGTCAGCGTGGGATGGCATTGCTGCCACAGCTTGAGGGAGCAGAGGGTTAAACAAACAAAGCGTGGCCTGAAATGCTGAAGCTGCCTGTGTTTGTTTGATTCTGCTGCCTCCTGTCCAGATCCTTTGTGGGAGGGGGGGGGTTCTTCCTTCAGCTCTGACTGACAAACAAACAGAACTGGTTTTTCCTCCACTGAGATGGCAGGGCTGGATGTGGGAGATGCACTCTGCTGGTTTGTCCCTGCAAAGCAGCTGGTGCTCACCAGACCCTCCTGTCCCTCCTCACCTATCCTGGATCTTCTGAGCGCTTTTTCCTCTCAATGTGCTGAAACCCAAGTTGTTTCTACAGTGAAAATGCCGACCTCTGCGCTGGTGTGGTTTTGGGGAAGCCCAGAGCATCCAAGTGCAGCGTCGGGATGCGCTGCCAGCAGATCCCAGCAGCAGATCCTGGCAGCAAGAAGCTGCAGCCCAGCAGTAGGAGCTGCCCTCAGCTTCCACCAGCAGCGCCTGGCTGGGAGCCCTTTGCCCGTCCCTGTGCTCGGTGCTGGAGGTGTGAGGACGGGGCTTTGCTCCTTGCACAGCACTGCACAGCTCTGAGCTGCACGAGGATGTGGCTGTGCTCCGGGTGCTGGGGATCACGGCCTGGTTTTGAAGGAAAGCAAGCAAATCGGGGCTGGCTTTACGGTGCTGGGACACTTGTCCTGGTGTTTGGCTCTGGACGGTGCTGTGAGCTGCGTCCAGGGAAAACGCAGAGTTTAAGGCTGTTGGCAGTTTGAGGGCTGCATTAGCAGCAGTCTGAGTGTCCATCCTTTCCCCTTGGTTCTGTGTGGTGTTTTCACAGTGGTCTGGTGGGTCCAATCTTGTCCTGTTCCTCTTTGCAGAGTCGGTGTAAGCAGAAGGAGAGGCCAGCAGCCAGGCAGAGCATGCCACCGAGAGCACAGCAAAGAAATAGAGAAAAGCTGGTAGGGTTTTCTCCCCTGACTTAGGTCTTGTGCTGCACTTGGCACCGAGGACTTGCTCTGAGCATCCTGTATCCGTGCTCAGTATGGTCCAATATCAGGTGATGAGGGCACCAGTGCTGCTGGTCACGCTGTCCTTGTTCCCCCAGGCTGAGCTCTGGAGGAGTGGGAGCACAGCTGTGATCAGGGCTGAGCTCGCATCAACTTCAGTGCGTGCCCTGCTGCGGCTCTCCGTAGAGCTGTTGATTTTGGGAAAGGTTTGCCAGGACTCTGAGCTCCTGCTGAGCAGCATCAACATTGTACCTCAGAGCCTGGAAGGATGCGGGCGTTCCGCTGGTGTAAACAAGCCCCCATTGTGCAAAGCTGTGGTGTTTACACCAGGAGAAACGGCTCTGGGGTCCGCCTTGGGGCCAGGCTTCCTCTGCAGCTTTGTTCTGTGCTTGCCTTGGGGCTGAGGCCCTGCTGCCCCACGCAGGTGCTCATGGTTTCCAACCTTGTGATTCTATGATCTCCCCCAGGCCTTCAGGGGCAGCTGCTGGACCCCCCTGAGCCCAGAGGCAGCCACGGGGTTTGGTGGGCGCTCCTCCATCCATCGCCACTGCGCGGCCTTGGTTTCTGAGGAGGTATTTGCGCTGCGTTCCGCAGTGCTGCTGGGGGCACAAGCATTTCCTGACCTTCAAACGCATTCCTACCACGTACCGTGGGATGAGTCCACCTCCAATTGCTGCTGGTTCGTCTGCTCCTTTTTCCCTCAGTGCCATGTCAGCAGCGCTCAGCTCGGAGCTGTGGCTGCAGAGCCACAGGAACGCAGCTCTGAATCTGGGGGGATCCCTGAGCGTTGAGCTCAGCTGGAAGGATCTCCTCCCATCCCCCAGCCACAGCTTTCTGCACCAACCATACAATTTCTGGGCTCCTCATCGTGGCCGTCTTCACCCCAGGATACCATGAAATGCATTCAGCTGTGGCTGGTCTCAATCAGAACTGCTGTGCCAGGAATGAGCAGCACCTCTTGGAGTTCTCTTGCTTTTGCCGATGGTTTTTGAAAGTCAAATCGAAAGCAGCTCTCCCTGCAGTGTTCACCACTGAGATGAAGGAATTGAGATCTGTGAGCAGCACAGACTGTAGCTGAGTGGTGGCTGCTTGGTCTCTTTTCCGGGCACAGCTCTGCGGAGGAAAGCCATGCAACTGTCAGGCCTTGAATTTGGTACCGAAGCCACGCTGATCACATTGCTAAGCTTGGTTTCAGCAGCCTTGGTAGATGTTTAAATGCCTGAGCGAACAGTGTTTTCCTGCTAGGACAGCACACCTGCGTGCCCAGCTCTTTGCAGGCCAACCTGTTTCACTCAGAAGCTTTTCCAGCTCCTGAGATACTGCCTGGAGAACCTGCCCTGCTCACGGCTGCAGTTCTGGATGGCTCTGTGGCTGCAGTGCCTCCAAGAAGCAGCACCAGTTCTGCAGCCTGCGAAGCCCCGACACAGGAAGGGTGAAAGCTCGTGTGTGTGGGCAGAGTAAAGCCAGGGAAGCTGGCCAAGGCCACGGGCTGGTGGCCAGGGTGAGCCTTGAGCCCTGGCTTTGCTCAGGCTTGCCCCTTCTTGGAGCTCCATGTTGTGCCCTGGGCTCCATGCCTGTGGGATGGGCAGAGAGCTGCTCCAGTTTGGGGAGCATCAGGGCACAGATTGTCTGCTACTCCCCGCTGCTGGAGAGTGGAAGAGGGCAGGATCCTGGTGAGCAATTGGTAACGTGGGGCAGCTCAGGGGCTCGTGGCCGTTGCCTGGGTGTCACGGGGCTGCCTGGGCTCACGCTTGCTGCCAGGCTGCTCCTCGCTTTGCACTTTGAGGTCTGGAGAAGACTCCGGCTTGTGTAACTGTGGGAGGCTTCTGCTGTGATTTTAAATTCAGAAGCCTTGCATCAAAGCTGGCTGAGCAAAGGGAGAGGAGGGAAGGCGCTGCAAGAGCAGCAACGTGCCTGCAAGAGCGGGGCTCAGGGGGCAAATGATGTCCTGGATGCGGAGCGGCCCAGGTGCAAGCTGCACAGGATTGCCACAGGCAGGAAGTCAGGTGTGGCCAAACCAATGCTCCTCAGCTCAGCAGAGGACGGCAGCCCTCAGCTTGCATCATCACAGCGCTGGCAGTGGGAGGAGGAACCGAGTCCATCGTCTGGGCACACAGGGACAGAGGGACGTGGGCTGAGGCTGAGGCCAGCATTTCTTCTGTGCTGTACGGAGCCCTCGACCGCCCCGGTTGCGATTGCTGCTGTGCCATTGCATCACTTACAGGTAGAGACAGAGCGGGCTGAGGCTGTGAGCAGGGAAAGCTCCTCAAGGCTTTTAGTCTAGAGCCCAATCACAGAATCACCCGGGTTGGAAGGGACCTCAAGGATCACGTAGTTCCAACCCCCCTGCCCAGCAGGGCCACCAAACATCCACATTCAGATCAGGTTGCCCAGGACCCCGTCCAACCTGGCCTTGAACACATCCAGGGATGGGGCATCCACAACCTCCCTGGGCAGCCCGTTCCAGGCCCAACCGCTCTCCTTGTGAAGAACTTCCCCCTAACATCCAACCTCAATCTTCCCTCCTTCAAATTGGATCCATTTCCCCTCGTCCTGCTGTTGTCAGCCCTTTGGAAGAGTTTTACTCCCCTCCTGGGTGCCCAAATGCAGCTTGAAATAAAAACCAACAGCCAAAATGGGGGAAGAGCAGCTGACAAAGGGAGCAGCGCGCCCGGTGCGAGGGCTGGGCCGGATCGAGGTGTTTCCTTCTTGGCAAGCGATGCTTTCCCCGGAGAGCGCGGTCAGTTCCTGAAGAAGGGATGCTTGTTTTACAGCCCTCGCCACCTCCGTCCTCGTGCACACCTCACTCTGCCCTCCCTCTGTCCCCTCAGGTCTGCTAAGCGCTCCAACCATGTTCAGCAAGAAGAAGAAACGCATTGAGATCTCGGCGCCCTCCAACTTCGAGCACCGCGTCCACACCGGCTACGACCAGCAGGAGCAGAAGTTCACGGGGCTGCCGCGGCAATGGCAGGGCATCATCGAGGAGTCTGCCAAGAGGCCCAAGCCCCTGGTGGACCCCGTGTGTATCACAGCCATCCAGCACGGCTCACAGAAGGTAAGCGGCTCTGCGACGTGCTGAGGGGAGCGGTTGAGGGCTGAGGGGTGATGGAACCGTTTTGGGAGGTGTTTGTGCCCCCTCCCAGGGCTGCCACGGAGCAGGTAAGCTGGCCGTTAGGTTCCTGAAGCCTTTCAGCGTGCTCCACAACCTACTGCTTTTTCGTGTACCCCCTCCTGCCCACGTGGGAGGAAGATAAGTGCAGAGCAAAGCTTCTCCCCTTCCTCGCCCCGTTGCGTTCTGCTGAACGCTGGCAAAAAAACATGCCAGGGGAAAACATGACCAGAGCTGTGCCTGTCCCTTCCCACCGCATCCTCTCCCTTTGCCTGTTTCCCCAAACCACCCTTATGTCATCATTTTAAGTCTGGCTCGTCTGCTTGCCTCGGTTGAGGAAACCCACGCCGCCTCTGGTGTTCCTCTGCCTTCACCCTCCCTACGTCCCTGACTCTGCTCCCTTCTGCTCTGCCTGGCTGCTCTCTGTCGGTGATCAGAAAAGGCACCGACCCTGTTGGGGCCATGCTGTGCCCCCCGCTTGGGTGAGATGGACTTTGGCAGGAGTCAGGAAGAAATCCCGATGGCTTGAACTGCAGGAGGGGAGTTAGGGCACGGTGCTGTCCATGCGAGGGCTTCTGCTTTGCGGATGATCCTGGCAGCAATCCCCTTTGCTCAGTCTCACTCAGGCCGAGCTCAAAAGTCAGCACCAGCCAGAGGAGGGGATGGGCAGTGAAGCCTTGTTTGGGCTGAGGAGCTGATGGCTTCCAGAAGGAGAAGGGCTTGCAAACATGCAGTGCGGTGGTTGGGCTGTGGTGCTGCTGAGCAGCATGGAATCGTGGAGTTCTTTGCTATGAGAGCAGTGAGGTGCTGAACAGCTGCTCAGAGGCTGTGATGCCCCGTCCATCCCTGGAGGTGTTCAAGATCAGGTTGGATGGGGCCCTGGGCAGCCTGGTTTGGCATTAAACGTGGAGGTTGATGGCCCTGCGTGTGGCAGGGGGTTGGAGTTTTGTGACCCTTGAGGTCCCTTCCTACCCTGGCCATTCTGTGATTCCGTGGAGAAAAGATTGGCACATCCTTCCTGGAGACCTTGGAGATGATGCAAAGCCCAGGCAGCGCAGTAACTCTCTTTTAATACCCTTCTGCCTCCCCTCTAGCTGGTAGCAGAGCTCGGCTGTGATAGCAGAGGAGCGGGGCCCCAGCAGGAGTTTTGCTGTGTTGGCCCCCAGCCAGGCTTCTGCTGGGAGTGAAATCTGCTGCCGCTGCGTGGTTTCTGATGATCACGTCTGTGGCCAAACAAAGCCCCCTGCGCTCCGGGTCCTGACCAGGTGCCTCAAGGCAGAGCCAGAACTCACAGCAGCCCCCCGGGACCCTTCCCCACGAGTCCCTGCTGACGGGGCTCAGCCTGGCATTGGCCCGTATGGGAGGAGAGAGACAGCTGGGTCTGATTCCCGCTCTGTTTCCTACCTCCTGGAGGGGCTCGGGACAGCATGGGCAGACCCCTGAGGCTGTGGGGACGCCGGAGCTGCCTTCTTCCTGGCCTCCAACATCCCCGTCTGGTGCGGATCCCGTGGGCCACCTCCTATTAACGGTGCTCTGTTCGTCGTGTGTCAGCGGAGATCCCATCCCTCCCCTCGTCCCGTCTGTGTGAGCCGCCCCCTGCCCCCGTCACCACCAGGCATTTCATTTTTATTTTTGTTTTATTTTCTTTCATTTTTTTTGTTTGTTTGTTTGTTTCTTTTCGTTCTGTTTCGTGTTCCGTGTTCCTGTCTACCTCTCGTCCCGCGTCCTGCACAAAGACCATCGTACGGGGCACCAAAGCCGCCAAGGACGGCTCGCTGACCTGGCTGCTGGATGAATTTGAGAACATGTCCGTGTCCCGTTCCAATTCTCTGCGCAGGGACAGCCCCCCTTTCCCACCCCGGCGTGACCAGCTCTGCCAGGAGAACGGCCTTGCCGAGGATTTTGGCCGCAGCAAGGACAAGAGCTGCCCCGCACCCCGTGGCGAGCCCGAGCGGGGCAAGGAGCGACCCCGCGAGCGGGACCCGCAGCGGCCCCGAGGCCAGGAGCCCGGCCCCAGAACCGGCGGTCGCCCACCCCCTCCCGAGTACCCCAAGCCCCCCCCTGAACGGGACGGCCCCGCCGACAGGGACTGCGGCGAGCGGGACGAGCGCGTGGTGCGACGGGAGCGCGCCGAGCCCTGCGACAAGCGGCCCAAATCCACCTACGGCAACGGCAGCAGCCCTCAGTCCCCCCGTGACAAACGCCCGCTCTCCGGGCCCAATATCCGGACTCCCAACATCCCCGTGTCCGAAGGGGTGATGAAGACTGCCCAGCAGACGGGACGACCCTTTAATACCTACCCACGGGCTGAGACCGACCCCGTCCGGGGCGCAGGTGCACAGGTAAAGGCTCCTCCGCTCCCCCCGCTCTGAGCCGCTCCGCTTAGCAGAGATCTCTCCTTCCCCCGAGCCTCGGGGGGCTCTCCTCACTCTGCCTGGCCTCCGCCTCCTACAACTGCAGCCTCTCTGCTCCGCTTCCTAAGCCAGCGCCAGCTGAACGGCCTCCTTCGCTTCACTTACGACTGTGTTGAAGACCACGGCACTGCGGGGGCTGCGTCTGTTCTGTGCTTTCCTCCCCGGGGCTGTGCCACGGCTCCTCGCGCTCTCCTCTTTCCTCTCTGGTCTCCGAAGCGGCCGCCTGTGTTCATCTATCCCCATTCCTCGCTGTCCCTGCTCCTTCAAACCCATCTGATGCAATTCGTTCCTCCGACGCCGTCCAGCTCCGCTAAGGCCTGGACGCGGTGGCGTCGTCGGTGCTTTGGGGCCAGCAGCAACGTTCCGCACCATCCCTCGTGGCTCTGACGGCCCTCTTCTCTTTTTTGCAGGCTGAACCCCGGCCGGGCCGGCCTCAGGAGGCAGCACCCAACGGGCCAGCAAGCAGCGCCGCCGGCTCCTCCCGAGCCCAGCCCCCCGGCCCACCCCGCTCCAAGGTCCCTGAGCCCCCCGCTGGCCTCACCCCACACGCCTCCGAGCCCCACCTGGCCCGTCCTCCACAGCCCGGCCCCCCACCCCCTGCCGTCGGCCCCCAGCAGCCCCGCTCACCCCAGCGAGAGCCCCAACGCGTCTCCCACGAACAATTCCGGGCAGCTCTGCAGATGGTGGTGGATCCGGGAGACCCACGCACCTATCTGGACAACTTCATCAAAATAGGGGAGGGATCCACCGGCATCGTTTGCATCGCCACGGTGAAGAGCAGCGGCAAGCTGGTGGCTGTCAAGAAGATGGACCTGCGCAAGCAGCAGCGGCGCGAGCTGCTCTTCAATGAGGTACAGGCAGCGGAGCCCTGGGGTGCCTACGGGTGTCAGATACAGCTGCTTTGGGATGGGAGCTGGGGCTGCCACTCATGGAGTTTTGCGCCGGGAGCTTTGTTTCTCCCCGTGGCTCTTCTCGCTGTTGCGGAGAAGGGCCGATTACCGCTGCCCATCCACGAGCCCCTTTGCCCACCCCACCAAACCCAGCCCTGTGAGATGGGCACCGCCGAGCTCACCTCGCTCTGCCCGCAGGTGGTGATCATGCGGGACTACCAGCACGAGAACGTGGTGGAGATGTACAACAGCTACCTGGTGGGCGACGAGCTGTGGGTGGTGATGGAGTTCCTGGAGGGCGGCGCGCTGACCGACATCGTGACGCACACCCGGTACGAACCTGGGCCCCCCGGCCCCTCTCGGCCCCCTGGCCGCCCCCCCCCTGACCCTCTGCCTCCCGCAGGATGAACGAGGAGCAGATCGCAGCCGTCTGCCTGGCCGTGCTGAAGGCGTTGTCTGTGCTGCACGCGCAGGGCGTCATCCACCGCGACATCAAGAGTGACTCCATCCTGCTGACGCACGACGGCAGAGTAAGTGGCACTGCCACGGTGTGGCCCCTCTGCAACTGCTGCTCCCCTGCCCTGACCTCGTCAGGGTCTCATCAGGAAGTCTGCATGGGATCAGCCGGGTGGCAAACGCCGTCGGAGGGGCTCTTATATTAAGTTTGGCACCTGTGCAGCGCCGTGCCTCCTCAGGGCGCCCCAAGTGCTGGGCTTTGAGCCTCAACCAGAGGCCGCTCTGAGCCCCCAAATCTTTCTCTGGAGTTCCCTCAGTTTCCTGGAGGTGCCAAAACACCACCAGGAAACACCAGCGACACAAACACCGAAGGCACTGTGGTCGGAGGCGGACCGACTTCTTACGTGGTCTAACAGGACCAGGGGAGTGGTTTTAAACGGGAAGAGGAGAAATTGGGTTAGAAATCGGTAGGAGGAAACCTTTTCCTCAGTGTGATGAGGCTGAGGCACAGCTGCCCAGAGAAGCTGTGGGTGCTCCATCCCTCTGGGTGCCTGAGGCCAGCAATGGGGCCCTGGGCAGCCTGAGCTCCTAGGAAGAAGCGTGCAGCTCGCAGCACGGGTTGGGGCTGGGGGTGCTTTGGGATCCCTCGCAACCCAACCCTTCCAGGATTCCGTGCTTCTGTGATCTCTGGGATCCTTTCCAACCATTCTGTGCTTCACGCTTCTGATCACACGGGAGCCAGAGAAGCTTTTCGAGGCTTTGAGGCTCTTTGAGATGGATCTGCAGCCTGATGTGCAGCCTCACAGAGGGGTTGTGAGGCGACCTGGAGAAGCTCCCGGGACGGGGCTGATCCCGGAAGGCAGCGCTGAGAACGGAGCATCCCTGCCTGGTGCTGGGGGCAGCACAGCGTTCTCACGAGCCGCCTTCTCCGGCCTCCAGGTGAAACTCTCTGATTTTGGGTTTTGTGCCCAAGTGAACAAGGAGGTGCCGCGGCGGAAGTCGCTGGTGGGGACCCCGTATTGGATGGCACCGGAGCTCATCTCTCGCTTGCCCTACGGCCCAGAGGTGAGCCTGCGGTGCAGGGGGGCTCTAGGGGATGCAGGGAGGGGGAGGGGGATGTCAGCCCACCCACAAGCCCCACAAACGTCCGTCCTCCCCTGTGCAGGTGGATATCTGGTCCCTGGGTGTGATGGTGATCGAGATGGTCGATGGGGAGCCGCCGTATTTTAACGAGCCGCCGTTAAAGGCCATGAAAATGATCCGAGACAATCTGCCCCCCAAACTGAAAAACGTGCACAAGGTAAAGGGGGGGGGTTGGCTGGGCGGCTGCAATTGGGCAGCCTCGCTCAAAGCCCCCCGCCTGATCCCCCCCCTCCTGTCCGCTCTGCCCCTCAGGTCTCCCCCTCTCTCAAGGGCTTCCTGGACCGCATGCTGGTGCGGGACCCGGTGCAGAGGGCCACGGCCAACGAACTCTTGAAGCACCCCTTCCTGGGCAAGGCGGGCCCCCCCTCCTGCATCGTGCCCCTCATGCGCCAGAACCGCATGCGGTGAGGAGCCCCGCCGCCGTCCTCACCGTCGCCTCTTAACTGGATTTGTGACTGTGCCGCTACTGTGGGGGCACTGGGGGGGTCCTGGCCCCCCACGCCGTACTACTGAGTCGGGAGCTGGCGGGGGACGGCGGTGCGGCCGCGCGATGGCACCGGCCCTGTCCCCGATCCTTCCCTGCAGAGGCTTGGGGACGGGGGGCTTTTTCCTGACCGCTCGGGATCTGCTGTTACGGCCACCCTGGGATCCCTTTGGGCCATCTCAGCTCAGTCCCCGTTTCCCCCCATTTTTTGTTTTGTTTTCCCCTCTTCAATCTTTTTCTATCCTTTTCTGGCCCTGTGCCCTGCAGGAGGGCCGTGTCCAGTTCCCCCCCAGCCCAACACTACAGCCCCACGGCCACACTACTGATCTGGGTGTCCCCCCCCCCCTCATCCCAACACTTTTTTTTTTTTTTCCTCTGTTTGTTTCTGTCTTGTTTTTTAAACAAAGCTATTTATATTGTCGTTTTGTAACGCCACAGCGCTGGAGTGCCCCAGGGTTGCTATGGGGCCCCCTGGAGAGATTACACGTGTCCTTTTGGAGAGCGCCGTGTCCCACTGTGGTTTTTGGGCAGGGTGGCGGGGGCGCCGTGGGGCGGTGGGTATGGGGGCTACGGGGATCTGCCCGAGGTCACCCTACAGCTGCCGCTGCCTCGTCTCCCCCAAATAAAGTAGCGGCAAGGCAGGAGCTGCACATCCTCAAGGCTTTATTGGCTACGCTCAGAGCTGTGTGGGGTCAGGGGCTGGGGAGGGTGGGGGGCTGGCACAGCTCATGTGCCCACCTCTCACTGCTGACCTGTTCGTGGTCCGTGGGGTCAGGCAGGGGCCGATTCTGATCCCGTGGACGCGTTGGCTCGCGTCGCTCCGCAGGGCCTTGCGTTGGCCCACGTGGGCCCACTTGGGCGTGCGATGGCTGGTGGTGACCCGCATCCGCTCAGCGTGACGTGCTGGGCTGCAGGAGGACCAACGAGCTGCTGGTGCCGTGGAGCCACGCCGACAACCCGCAGCCTGCGTTGAGCTGCGCTCACTCGCGTTGACCCAGGTTGATGAGGGTCGACTCGCATCGAATGCTGGTAGGAGCGCGGCCTCACGCTGATGATCGGTGCCCGGCGTGGACCCTCGTTGCCTGGTTCACCCCATCTTGGTGCACGTTGACTCACGTTGACCCACGTTGACTGGTGTCGATCCACATTGATGAACGCCGCCCTGTGTTGGTCTACACTGACCGTTTCACCCCATGTTGGTGCACTTTGACTGGTGTTGACCCACGTTGAGTGGTTCTGCCCCACGTTGACCCACGTTGACTGATGTTACCCCATCTTGGTGCACGTTGACTGGTGTTGACCCACATTGAGTGGTTCTGCCTCGCGTTGACCCACATCAACTGATGTTACCCCGTCTGGGTGCTTGATGACCCACATTGAGTGGTTCTGCCTCGCGTTGACCCACGTTGACTGATGTTACCCCATGTTGACTCGTGTTGACCCACGTTTACTGGTGTTGACCCACGCTGAGTGGTGTTGACCCACGCTGAGTGGTTCTGCCCCACGTTGACCCACGTCGACTGATGTTACCCCCTCTTGGTGTGTGTTGACCTACGTTGACTGGTGTTGACCCACATTGACTGGTTCTACCCCACGTTGACCCCACGCTGCGTGGAGCAGCCCCGAGCGGCCCTGCGCCCTGCTCAGCTGCACGTACAGTAGTAGGACTTGATGGCATTATTCCAGTTCAGGAAGAGCCCCCTTCTCACCTCCTGCAGCCTCGGGAAAGAGCCTGCCGAAAAGGTCTTTTTGTTGCCTGCCTTCCCAGCCTTGGACCAGACCTTCAGCTCACAACGCTTTCCCACCACCAACGAGGAGACTTTGCCGGACCAACCCGTGGGCATGTAGGGGACGTCGGCATCTGGAAGCACGCTGAGCGAACTGCCGGCGCAGCACTCGTCGTAGTAAACGCTGTTCTGGGTGTAGAGCTGAGCACAGAGCCGCGTGCCGTTGTCCGGCTTCAGATCGGCCGCGGTCGGGCACTCAGCCCCGCACACCGCCAGCACCGCCGCCAGCACCGCAGCCAGCACCGCCGCCATCTCGTCGTGCCGTTCCCCGCAACCGGCGCTCAGATATACCCGATCCCAAGGATGCGGGAAGGACGGGAAACCACCACGTGTCTGCTCCCACTCCACGTGCCGCCCTGTCCCTCCTGGGAAGGGACCCAGCTGCACAGGCCTGACCTTCTCCCCCCCACCCCAACCCCCTCCCCCCCCTCCCGGGACCACCAAGCCTGGGAGCGAACCCAGATGTCACGGCAAAAGGACACGGTGTCCCCCTTCCCCCTGTGCCAAAAGCCGCACCTGGGCCGTTCCCAGCCGTGGCGGGGGGGCACAAGGCCGGGATCCGATGTGACGGGGGGGGTGGGGGGAGACGAGGCCAGGCGGCTGCCGACGTCTCCTTGACCCCTCACCCCCACCGGCGGCAGCGGGTAATTTGCGGTAGGAAGCAGCAGAGGGCGAGGAAAGAGGTGGGGGGCATTCAGCCACGCCCCTCATTTGCATAGTAATGAACCCAAGGCTCGCCCGTCTGGCAACCGCAACCCCCCCCCTGCTGCCGTGGCCCCGCCTCTCATTTGCATATCAGGCGCGGTCTGTGCCGGGGGGAGCGCCCACTCCTCTCCCCCCCCCCAAAAACAGAAGAGCGTTTCCCTCTGCGCTTCACACACAAAAGGTTTAATGGCCCCGGGTGGGGGGGGGGGCACAGGTTTTTAATGTAAAAACTTGTGTTAAACACTGCGGAGGGCCGGGGGGGCGGCTGGTGGGGGGGGGGCGGGAGGGGGTAACGATGGGAGTGGGAGGAGAAATGGGACTTTGGGAGGAGCGGAGAAACGAGTCGAGGGGATACAGGGGGACAGATAGGGCATGGGGGGGGGGGGGGTGGAGGGGGGCTGTCGCGGGGGGGGGCCCGACCCCCGCGGGGGTATCCAGACCAGCCAGATCGGGGGGGGGGGGGGGGGCTGCGGGGCTCGTGTCATCTGTGCAGACATTGCGGGGGCTTGCGCGGGGCCCCCCCGCCGCCACCCGGCCGAAGGCACCGCGGGGGGGGCCGGGCGCAACGTGTGTCGGGGTTGTTGGGGAGGGGCGGGAAGGGGGGGAGCGAGGAGGGGGAAGCACCCAGGGGCGCCCCGGGGGGCTGGTGGGGGGGTTAACGAGTGGGTGCATATGGTGGGGGCACCCAAAGGTGCTGAGGCTGCACGAGGGCACCCGTGGGTGTCCGGGTGCCCTGGGGCATTGGGACCCGCGGTATCCGTTGGCACCCAGGGGTGCAGAGGAACACCCAAAGGTGCTGAGGGGCATCCAAGTGTGTATTTGGACCCCCCGTGTTCTCTGGCACCCAATACTGCGTTGGGGCACCCACGGGTGCAGAGGAGCCCCACTCTCCCCCCTACCCCCCCCCCCCCAGCCGTTTTCAAGCCCCCGCAGCTCACCAGCACCTGGAGCCACTTCCAGCACCCAGAGCTGCACCCGTAGGTGCATCAGGGCCCAGGACTCCCAAAGGGTCCACTGGTACCCAGGGGTGCAGCAGAGCACCTGAAGGTGCAGAGGGGCATCCAAGGGCACACTTAGACCCCCCACGTCCACTGGCACCTATTGAAGCTGGGAGGCACCCAAGGTTGCATTTGGGCACCCAAAGGTCCACGGGCATTCGAAGGCGCAGAGAAGCACCCCGCTCTGCCTTCCAGCCCCTAAGGGCACCCAAAGGCGCTCAGCGGCACCCGGAGCCGCTTTTGGCACCCAAGAGCGCACCCGGGGGCACCTCCAGAGCCGCCTCCAGCGCCCCGGGGTGCCGCCCCCCCCGTCAGACGGTGCTCTCCAACATCCAGTGGGTGCTGCCGAAGGACGGGCGCAGCGCTGGCAGCGCGTCGGGCGCATCGAGGCGCGGCAGCGATCCGTGCCGCCGAGTCCGGGCGCGCCGAGGGAAGCTGTGGCTGGGAAACAACGCACGGGAGCCGCCGGGGGCGCTCAGAACCGGAGGCGCCGGAGGAACCGCTAAGGGCTGCGGTGGAGGCGGTTCGGGCTCCGGGGCTCTGTGGGTGCCGTTGGTCTGCGAGCAGACGCTGGCGACTGCGGCGGGAGGACGGCGGGCGGCTTTGTAGCGAGCGGTGAGGATGAGGATGAAGACGAGGACGGAGGCGGCGATGGCGGCACCGATGACGATGATGACGGTGCCCCCCAGGAAATGGGGCCGGGGGGCGGCGCAGCCCGGGGTCCCCCCAGCGGTGGCGAAACGGACGCAGCCCAGAGCCCGGGACGCGGGCGGTGCCGCGGTGCCTTCGGCGTAGAGCGCGGAGACGCACAGGTCGTATTCGCGGCCAGCGGCCAAATCCCGCAGCACGAAGCTCCGGCTGGACGGCGGCAGCAACCTGCGGGGAAGGGGGGGTGGAAAAGGGTGGGGGGGGGCGGCTCAGGGTCCCCGCAACGCAACACGCCGCTCTGCGGCTCCACGCGGCCCCTGCGGCGTTGAGAGGCACGGCGCGGCCCCGTGCGATGCCCTGCGGTGCTCCGCGGCGCCGTGCGACGCCCTGCACGCCCCCTGGGTCTGCGCCGTGCCAAGCGATGCCTCGCAGCCCCGTGCGATGCCATGCGGAGCCCCGTGACCCCGCAATCCCATGCAGTGACCCCACAAACGGTCTCCTGTCCTGCAACCCCCAAGTTGGATGGAGCCCAGGGCAGCCTGGGCTGGTGTTAAAGGTGGAGGATGGTGGCCCCGCAAGTGGCAGAAGAGCTTCCTGATCCTTGAGGTCCCTTCCAACCCCGGCCATTCTGTGATTCCGTGCAACACCCCCAGGCCCGAGCCATGCTCTGCAATGCCCTGGCGACACCTCGCCATGCCTGGCAGCTCCATGCAACACCACGCAACGCCCCGTGGTCCCGCACATCCGAGCAGCGCCACAACGCACCACCAACACCACCAAACCCCACATCCTGCAGCCTCGCATCCCCCCTCCCCACTTTCCGGAACGCCTCGCAGCCCAAACCTGTAGACGAGCGAGTCGTCGATGGAGCTGTTGTACTGGATCTGGAACATGCGCAGCCCAGGCACGTGGCGCTGCGGCAGCCAGCGGATGCGCGCCGACGACGCCGTCAGATCCGCTGCCACGATGCGTCGCTCCGCGCCCACCGACAGCGATTCGTTGGCTCCAGCCCGCGCCATATCCGAGGGGCCGGGACCGGCCTGAGCTTCCCCGTCCCCATCCCCGTGCCGGTGAGGCACCGGCAACGGCAGCACCGCCACCTCCACACGCGCAGCGGCCTCCCCGGCAGCGTTGGACGCCACGCAGGTGAAGGCGCCGTGGTCGCGCAGCGTGGCCACGCGCAGCTGCAAGGAGCCGTCGGCACCCAAGGCTCGCCGTGAGCCGTTCTGCACCAAACGCCCGTCGGGACCCAACCAGTGCAGGGCGGGCGGGGGGTCTCCGTTGGCCGCACAGCCCAGACGCAGCGGTTGCCCTTCCAGCACCGCGCTGGGACTGGCGGCCGCTCCGGCGATGTGGGGAGCGCGGCACGCCAGCTCTTCCTCGGGCACAGCCCAGAGCAGGCGGCCGGCGAGCGACGGCGGCGAGGCGCAGCTCTCCAACCCGTCGGGCCGTGCCAGGCGCCGCAGCCACAGCAGCTCACAGTTGCAGTGTAACGGGTTGCCTCCCGCTGCCAGGCTGGGCCCCGGAGGGCCCGGTACCGGGGGCAGCACCCGCAGGCGGTTGGCGGTCAGGTCTAGACGGGCCAAGCGCGGCAGGCGGCTGAGCGCCGTGGCGGGGACGCGCTCCAGCAGGTTGTGGTCCAGAGTCAGCGTGGCCAGGCTGGCCATGGCCGCCACCGCCTCCCAGGGCAGAGCCGGCAGGTTGTTGTGAGACAGATCCAAATCCTCCACGGTGGCGGCGAAGGCGGCGAAGGCGGCGGGCTCGATGGCGGCCAGCTGGTTGTTGGCCAGGATGAGGTGCCGCAGGCTGGCCAAGCCGCGCAGCTGCGGGCCGCTGAGCGCCGGCAGCCGGTTGCCGTCCAGGTGCAGCGCCCGCAGCGCCCGCAGGTCAGCAAAAGCACCGGGCGCCAAACGGCGCAGCCCGTTGCGCGACAGCGTCAGGTGAACCAGGCTGCTCATGTTGGCGAAGTCGGCGCGGCCCACGGAGCCGATGAAGTTGTCGGCCAGGCGCAGCTCCACGGCTCCGCGGTCCAGGCTGGGAGGCACCGCCAGCAGCCCCGTGCGGGCGCACAGCAGAGTGGGGCTGGGGGCGGCCGCGGGGCAGAGGCAGCGCGGGGGGCAACGCTGAGCCACCGCCCCCAGCACCACCAGCGGCACCAGCAGCTTCGCCATCCTGCGCCGGCCTGGGGGTGAGCCCGCGTCAGACCATCCCACGCTATGCGAGCCCCTAATCCCACGTATGATCCCGCACCCGGCCCCACGTGTGCGTGTGATCCACATGCAACGCGGCGTGTGATCCCATCACCCCGGGTAAAGCATTCCCGTGTGACCCCGCGATGTTAATCCTGCGTGATCCCAGGCGTCACCCCACGCCTGTGATTCCACGGTCCCGCAATCCCACGTGAAACAATCCCACCTGTGATCCCACACACGATCCCCTGTGCTCCTGCCCCCACTCCCTCGTGGCCCTGTGTGTGATCCCGAGCAATGCCGCGCGCGATCCCGCGTGACCCCGTAACCCTTTGTACGACCCCCTCTGATCCTGTATGGGATCCTGTGTGTGGCTCCCATCGCAATCCCACCAGCGACCCCATAAGCTCAGTACCTCCTCTCACAGCTCCATCTTGATCCCGACCGGGTGCTGCCACAGGGCCTGTGGGAGAGGGGATGAACCAGTATGGACCAGTACACACCAGTACATCCCACTACGCCTCTGTACAGCCCTGTATGACCCAGGAAGGCCTGGAACAGCACAGAAAAGCCCAGTACAGCCCAGTATATTCCTAACACGACCCAGTATGGTCAGTGTGGGCACAGCCCAGTGTAGACCAGTACAAGTCATAGCAGTGCAACGTAGTGCAGGATGGCCCAGTAAGGCCCAGTATGCCTCAGTATAGCCCAAACCAAAATGGTCCCAGTATGGGCCAGTATCGCCCAGGATGATCCGATGCAGCCCAGTATGGCCCAGAGTAGCCCAGTATAAACCGACAGAGCCCAACCTAAGCCCAGCACAGCCCTGTCCAGCCCAACGCAGCCCTACGTAAACCAGCGTGACCCAGTGTAAGTCTTACACGGCCCAGTACAAGACAGCACCGCTCAGTGAGACCAGTGCCACCAGTAAGACTGAGTGCAGCCCAGTATGGCCCTACCCCAGAGCAAGGCCCAGCACAACTCAGCACTGACCAGCATCGCCCAGCATAATGCAGTGGGACCCAGCACAACTCCAAAGAGCCCAGTACTGTCCAGTATGGCCCAGTTGTAGCCCAGTACAGCCCAGGAAGGCACAACGCGGTCCAGCAGAACTCAGCACAGCCCAGTAAAGAAAGCCCAATATTATGCCAGTGTAACTCAACAAGGTCCATCCCAGCACAACCCAGTACCGCCCAGTAAGACCCAGTGGGGACCAGAACACTGCAGTGAGGCTCAGCACAGCCCAGTACCTCCCAGTGCCACCCAGTACAGAACAGTGCTGCTCAGCAGGGTCCAGCACAGCACAGCAGGTCCCAGTACCTCCCAGTATAGAGTAGCACAACCCAGTACTGCCTAGCAGAGGTTCCAGTACTGCCCAGTATAACCCAGCTCAACCCAGTACCTCCCAGTATAGCCCTGTATGGCCCCCTGCTGCCCAGTACAGCCCAGCAGGGGCCAACAGGTCCCAGTATAGCCCAGTATAGAGCAGCACATCCCAGTACTGCCCAGTAAGGCCCAAGACCTTCCAGTATAAAGCATCACAGCCCATCGTTGCCCAGTAGGCTCTGGTACCACCCAGTATAACCCAGCGCTGCCCAGTATAGTCCAGCACATCACAATACAGCCCAGCACCACCCAATAAGGCCCAACACGGCCCAGATCCACCCAAAGCAGCCCAGTACGGCCCAGTACGGCCCGGTACCACCCAGCCCGGCCCATCCATCCCCCCGCTCCCCCCATCCATCCCCGCATCCCGAGGTTCCCTCCCCTCCCCGAGGTACCTGGGTGAGGGCTCAGCCCACGGCCACTCCCATCGCGGCTCCGGGCGTTCGGGGCCCGTTCAGGCCTCGCCCCGGCGACGACCCATAGACGGGGGCGGCCCCGGTCCGGCGGGGCGGGGAGTGACGGCTGGTGGCTGTGCGGGCGGAGCGGGATGGGCCCGCCGTGCCCGGAGCCGGCCCAGGGCCGCCGCTCGGAGCCGCAGCGCCGCCGGGGCGGGGCGGGGCGGGGCGGGGCGGGGCGGAGCGAGGCGGGGCGGGGCGGGGCCGCTTTCCCGCACCGGGGGTCCCACACGGTGCGTGGGGCCGCGTGGACGGCAGCACCGCGCGACGGCTCCGCGGCGGCCGAGGCCCCGCCTCCTGAGAGACCACGCCCCCTTCAAGCCACGCCCCGTTTCCATTATAGACCACGCCCCCCGTCGGGCCACGCCCCCCGCAGCGCTCGTCGTGACCGCGGTGGGGGCGGTGCCTGCGCAAAGGGGCGTGGCCATGTTTACTGCCCTCTCCCCTCCGCCTGGCTCCATCCCATTGGCAGCACCGCCGTCCAATGAGAAATCGGAGCGGGGCGGAGGGGGCGGGCAAACCTCTGCCGGATGTCGCCTCCCCGCCCCACCGCATTTCATTGGCCGCAGCCGCGAGGGCAGCGGAAGAGGTGGGACGAGGCGGGAGGCGCATGCGCGGTGGCGCGGTGACGCACCGTGCGTGCCGTGCGCGTTGACGTTGCGCGGCGGCGACGGCGCCTGTGAGTGCAGCTGCGGTGGCGGCGGTGAGTGCGGAGCCGGGCCCAGGCTTCGGCTTCTCTGCCCCTCCGGATCCTCGGGCCGGGCTCCGGCCTCTCCTCGCGGCCTACACTTCCGTACCTCTCCGGTTGCGGCCTTCCCGGATCGGGCCTCGCGTGACCGCTCCCCGGTGCCGCCTCCGCCCTCGGGCGGGCCCCGCTGCCCTGGAGCTGCCCCGGTTCCCGCGTAGCTCCGCTCCCATCTCCCCAAAGCGTGCGACCCTCGGTGGTGCCGGGCCTTGAGGTGCTCGCGTTCCTTTTCCCGTTGCCATTCTCAGCCCCTTTTCTCCTTAGGGATCTCCGAGGTTCTCTCTGCGCACCGACGAGGCCCGACCGCAGCCCTCGGGGCCTCCAGCCCACCCCATGCCCACGCCGGCCCCGGGGGCCACCGAGAGCGACTTCAGGCCCCTTCGCGGCCCCCGCGCTGCCGCCATGTGAGGGGGGGGGCACGGCCGGGCCCGTGTTTTCCCCCCCCTTCCCCCTCCCCCGCCGTTGCCCCCCCTACTCGCCATGATGTTCCGGGACCAGGTGGGGATCGTGGCCGGGTGGTTCAAAGGTTGGAACGAATGTGAGCAAACCGTGGCGTTGCTTTCGCTGCTGAAGCGCGTCACCCGCACCCAGGCACGCTTCCTGCAGCTCTGCCTCGAGCACTCTTTGGCCGACTGTGCTGACATCCACCTTCTCGAGGCTGAGGCCAATAGTGCCGGTGAGTGGGATCTTCCTGCCCCAGCTCTGGGCGCCCCTTTTTGGCCCACGCACGTATTGGTGAAAGGCTCGAGATGCCGTTGCTGTGGGTCTGGGTGGCCAAACGGGCTCTCGGTGCAGTCAGTGGGTGGTGAACTCCCATTCTGTGTGGTGTGAGGTGAGGGGTCCCTCTCTTTCTCCGGGATTCCGCACCTCTTGCTGCTCCCTGGGGGGTGGTTGAGATGCTGTCGTTATCCTTGGAAGGTTTCTGCCCCCCCTGCTGCTCTCGGACTGGGGAATATCCCCCTCTTGCTCCCCCCTAACCTATTGCTCCTTCGCCTTCCCCAGCTGCCATCAGTCAGTGGCCACAGGAGCCAGCAGAGGCAGCAGTGGCCCTGCTGCTGGCCCACCTACCCCTGTTGCAGCCGGGCAATGCTGCTGCCAAGGCTGAGTACATGAAGCGGCTGCAGAAAGTGCTGGCCTACGCCATCGAGAGCAACCGATGCGTGGAGGAGAGCCGACAGCTCCTTTCCTATGCCCTCATCCACCCTGCCACCACCCTGGATGACCGCAGTGCGCTGGCCCTGTGGCTGGGCCACCTGGAAGAACGTTTGGCCGGAACCCCGCAGCCACCACGTCCCCCTCCTCGCCCCGATGCTGCACCCCCCCCACCCCGCCGTGCCCCCCACGACTGGCCTGAGCACGGACCCCCTGAGATTGGGCCCCCCTGGCCTGAAGCAGCTCCCCGGGAAAACGGCCACCCCCCTTTTCACCCCCCCAGCAGTGGCAATGGCCTGGGGGGCACAGGTGAGTGGGGCTGGAGGGGGGGCAGCGCAAGGGGATGTGGGAAAGAATAACTGAGCTGCGGGGGGTGGGGGCATGGGGAACCGGAAGGGGTTCTGAAGGGACAAAGTGGGGTGGCTGGAGAGGGTAAAAGGGTTAAAGGGGGCCTGAGTGTGGGGAGGGGGGGAGTGGGGGGAAACTGGGATAGTGGGAATATAAATGTGAGGAGGTGATGGAAATAAATCTGGAAGCTAAAGAGGGCAACGGGGACCAGAAAAGGGACCATAAAGGAAATGTGGGGGTGGAACAACTGGAGGGGGTGGGAGGAGTGGGGTGGGACCTGGACCCAACAGCCGCCTCTCCGCAGCGCTGCCCTGCCAGCTGCACCCCAGCCCACTGAAGCGCTCCCTGTCGCTGGTGCCTGGCAGCCCCCAGGGGGGCAGCGGTGAATGGCCAGGGGGGGGCGAGGAGCCAGGACCCCCTCGCACCCCCTTCGGCGACCACGCGCCCCTCTCACCCCAGAGCAGCGTGGCCTCCTCGGGCAGTGAGCAGACCGAGGAGCCCACCGGTGGCCGCAACACCTTTCAGGAGGATGGCAGCGGCATGAAAGGTTGAAGGGGGGTGTTCCTGGGGGGGGGGGAGGGGGGTTGGGAGGGGAGGGATGGGGAGGAAAATGCGGAGATGGGGGTGTTGTTGCCACCTCCCCGCTCCAAATCCTGCTGCCCCCTTCAGACGTCCCCTCCTGGCTGAAGAGTCTGAGGCTCCACAAGTACGCAGCCCTCTTCTCCCAGATGACGTACGAGGAGATGATGACGCTGACAGAACACCACCTGGAGTCGCAGGTGAGCCGCGCTGCCCTGCGTCCTCTCCCCCTTCACCCAACTTCCGTCCCCCCAAACCTAGAATGTGCCTCACGTTCCCTGCTGGTCCCCCCCTTGTCACCACAGAACGTCACCAAGGGCGCGCGGCACAAGATTGCCCTCAGCATCCAGAAGCTGCGGGAGCGGCAGAGCGTTCTCAAAGCACTGGAGAAGGTGAGCGGGGTGGCCTTGTGCTCCCCAATGGTGGCTTCTGTTTGCTCTGGGTTTTTCTCACCCTCTGTGTCCCCACTCGTGGCACTGGGTGTAACTGATCTCGCCCACATCCATGTAGATGGGGGGGAGGGAGGTTGTCCCTGATGATTTCAGATGCTTTTTGCCCCTTGAGTGTTTCCGGGGCTATTTGGCTGCTCCGTGCCCCTTCCTGTGACAATTGTTTGCCTCCATGTCCCCTCAGGACATCTTGGAAGGTGGGAACCTGTGGACGGCATTGCAGGAGCTGCAGCAGATCATGGTGACGCCCATCAAGGCCTTCAGGCCCCCACCTGCCCCCCCTGCTAATGGAGCACATGACGGGGCTCCCCCAGGGGCTGCCGATGCCTTTGCCCCCCACCCAGCTGCCGACACTGAGGCCCCCGCAGCCCCCGTCCCTGATGGAGACATCCCAGGGCAGTTCACTCGTGTCATGGGCAAAGGTGAGGGCCCCACTTGTGTGAGGTGGGCTGCTGTGGGGGGAGGGAGCGCCGTGCCCTGGACCCACTGACAAGTCCCCCCCCCTCTGCCCCCCAGTCTGCACCCAGCTGCTGGTGTCACGGCCGGATGAGGAGAACATCACGAGTTACCTCCAGCTCCTTGAGAAGTGCCTGAGCCACGAGGTAGGATTGAGCTGGGGGGTCTGGGGGGGGGGCACAGGACCTCGCTTTGCATCCCAGCCGCCTCATGGCCCCCCCTGCACCCACAGGCGTTCACGGAGACGCAGAAGAAGAGGCTCTTGTCTTGGAAGCAGCAGGTCCTGAAGCTGCTCCGCGCCTTCCCCAAGAAGGTGCCACTTGATGGCCAGGGCTACCGGCCTCCCAAAGGGTAGGAGGGCTTGTGGGGGGGCCTCAATTCTACGTGGACCTCACCCCAACACCCTCTTTGTTCCCCTTGGTGCCTTATTCACCCATCCTGGGATCTCCAGCTCCTGAATTTTCCTTTGTGTCCCCCTGCGAGCCTGGGACCCCCCCACCTCGAGGTTCCTCTTTGTCCCCTGTGCTCCCTCTGCCCCTTTCCGTCCTGTAGATGCCCCATTTTCCACCTGAAGGGCTTAAAGACCCCCCTGGGTGCATTCTGGATTATCCCCTGCCTTTTCTGGGGGAGCAGCTTGGGGGAGTTTAGGGGTGCAGTCCTGTTCCCTCACTTTGTTTCCCTCCTGCCCGCAGCTGGAGCTTTGGCTCCAACTCGCTCCCCATAGCTGGCTCTGTGGGAGGGGCGGGGGGGCGGCGGGGGCAGCGCCCCTTTGCGTTGCCCCCCCGTGCGCTGCCCCCCGCCCGCATGGGGCTGCTGGGCCCTGCTGGGGGGGGTCCTGCCCCACGGCCTCCCCTTGGTGCCGCCCCGCTTGGAGCTCAAGGACGCCAGGTGAGCGATGGCGACGCAGCCGGCTGTTGTGGGGGCGCCGTGGTGCTGAGGGGACTGGAGTGGGGATGATGGCTTTAAAGTGGGAGGGTGGAAGTTAAGAGCCTGCTAAGGAGGGTGATGGGGGCCTCGGGAATCAGGGTGGTTTTTTGGGAAGGGTCCTGCAATGGGAACCACGTCTGGGGGTGGAGGGGCAGCATTGCCAGGTGAGGGGTTTTCACAGCTGGGGGAGAGCATTGCTGCCCACCCCCCCAGTCTCCTCGTCCCCCTCATCTTCTGCATCATCCTCTGCATGTGGAGGATGTCACCGCCAGCTGGTGGGGCTGGGTCTTTTTCTTCATGCCTGGGGGAGGTCTTCTATAGATGGGAGCCAAAGGAGCCCCTGGATGCTGGGATCTTTATGGGGGTGCCTTTTATTTTTGCCACCGATGCCCCCTCCCAACCCCCCCCCCCCCCCCGGACCCTTTTCCCCCCACTGCCTTTATCTTACCACCCAATCTGTCTCCCAATCCACCAGAGCCTGTGGTTCAGCAGCGGGGGGGCTGGGGGTGCCCCGGGGAGCCGCAGCGTGGTGCAGCGCACCCACTCGCTGCCCGT
Organism: Tympanuchus pallidicinctus; assembly: GCF_026119805.1. NCBI lineage: Eukaryota > Metazoa > Chordata > Aves > Galliformes > Phasianidae > Tympanuchus > Tympanuchus pallidicinctus. The sequence continues at coordinate 20,611 of NW_026294620.1, read as the reverse complement.
CCACACCTCACCCCAGGCCCTGCTTGCCTTCCCCCAGGGTAAGTCCGAACTGAAGCTTGGGATGGGGAGGGGAGAACAACATCATGTACCCTCACCCCCCGCCCCTTTTTACCCCCCCGACCCCTTTTAACCCCCGCCTTGGCCCTACAGAATGTCCCGTCCCTGGCACGGACTTAGAGATCAACCCCACGCTGGAGTCGCTGTGCCTGAGCATGACGGAGCACGCGCTGGGGGGTGAGCGAGGGGGGGAGGAGGGAAGGAGGAGGGGGGGGCTGGGGAGGGGTGGGAGAGGGGAGGGGTGGGAGAGGGGAGGGTGGCCAGAGGTGCCCCTTCCATCTCCCCCCGACCCGCTTCTCCGTCTCCCTGCAGATGGCACAGACAAGACCTCAACCATCTGATGGCCCTGCCCCTACCACAGGGGTGCTGCACCCGTTGCTCCCCTCTCCTCCTCCTCCCCCTCCCCCCTCATCCTACTCTGTGCTGTGATCATTGACCCCACCCTGGGGGGGGCCCTGAAATGTTTATTGGGGGGGAGGGAGGGGGGGGTTGGAGAGGGGGGAAGGGGGAGAAAATGGGGAATTCCCTCCTTCCTTTATCCACTAAGGCCAGGCTGGGGGGGGCACGTTCCTCATCCCTGTACAACCAAGGGGGCTCCCGGGGCCAATGACTTTGCTGGAGGGGGGGGCACGAGTGTGCAGGGCTTGTGAACACTACAGGGGCTGCACGTGGGGGCAGGGCTCTCCTGGCCCATTTTCAGTTGGGTTTTCATTGCGTTTAACATTTTTAATAATCCCCCCTATTTTTTTTTTTGTTTTGTTTTGTTTCTGTCGTTGTCGTTGTTATCTTTATTATTATTATTATTATTATTGTTATTATTATATTAATATTATTTGCCCCCGGCAACAGCAGCTCCCCAGGGTGGTGGGGGAGGGTCGGGGTGCAACGTCGCTGTGTCCCCCTGTGCCCTGGGAGGGGGGAGATGATGCACCCCTGATTTAGGTACACGTTGATACCCCAGGGAGGATGGGTGGCCCTGGCACCTCTTGCCCCCCTTTGCCCCGCTCGGTACAGCCTCCCCCCCCCCCCCCCCCCCTTTGTACACGTAGCGCCACGGCCCTCGAGATAGAAACGTTATTTTAGATACATTTTATTATGAATAACTTTTGTTATGACTATGGCTGGTAACCATGACTACGTTATTAAAGATAAAAATAAAATAAAATTAAAAAAACAACAAAAAAAAACAAACAAAAAAAAACAACCAAACAAAAAAATAACCCCCCAAACCCCCATCGCCTTTTTCTGCCCCACGGGGGTGGGGGGGGGGGAATGGGGCGCAGATCACCCCCAGCTTCAGTCGCTGGAAGAATCAGAGGCTTCACTGGGGCTCTCGTCATCTGAAGCTTCGCTGGGGCTGAGCCGGGGGCTGCGGGGCGGCCCCCCCTCGCTGCCCCCACCTTCCGATTCTTCCTCCTCATCGTCCTCTTCTTCATCCTCGTCGTCGTCGCTGCCAAAGATCTCTTCCTGGTCGCGGGCAGCGCGGGCGGCATCGCTGCCCCCCCGCCGGGCCCCCCTGGCCTCCTCCTCCTCTTCATCTTCTGCCTCGTCCTCGCTGCGGGCTGAACCTCCCTGCTCGCTGCTGCTGGCACCGGAGCCTTCAGCCTCCTCTTCTTCATCGCCACTCGCCGCTCCCTCGCTCTCGCTGCCTTTCTCCCGCTCTTCATCTAGGGAGAGATCAGTGAGAGCCATCGAGGCGGCCGCCCCCAGGCAAGGAGTGCTGCCTGCCCCCAGCGCTGCTCACCTGAGCCTGCCGCCTCCTTCTCAGCCTCCATCTCCTCCTCCTCCTCTTCCTCAGGCTCGTGGTTCTCCAGCTGCGCCCTCCGTGCCTCCTGCAGAGGAAGGAAAACTCAGCTGCCCCCTGGGAGGGGAGGCAGAAGTGGCCCAAAGGGTCAGGGGGGGGCTGCTGGGGGTCCTACTTGTGCTTCCAGCTCCTTCTCGTTCATGTCGCGGTGCTTCACCACCAGCACTGCGTTGGTGCCTGACTGCACCCCTGCCCGCGCTCTGCGCTTGCTCAGCCGCACCCTGAGGGTCAGAGGGGGTCAGGCAGCCCTGTTATCATCCTCCCGCCCCCCGCCTTTTGCAAGGTGAGGCTCCCAAACTCACCTGGTCTCCAGCTCGTTGTAGTAAACGCCATCACCCTCCCGGAAGATAAAAAAGTAGTTCTCCTCGTAGCCCTTGCTGGCTTTGTTTTTCACGTTCCAGTTGTACTCACGTGCAATCTTGTAGTCGTACCTGGTGAGGGAATGCAGGTCAGGAGACGAGAATTAACTGGGACGGTAGGACCTCCCCCTCCAAACCGTCCCCCTCTGCTGCCAGACCATCTCCTCCCTTCTTCTTCCAGACCCCCTCCACAAAAACCCAGAGGCACTCTTGATTTGCCTTCTGTTGTAGGGTGCCCCCCTGCCCCACTCCCCCATACACGTCCTCGGGGGCGTAGTCCATCTCCTCCTCCTGATCCCTCTTCCGTTTGCGCAGCGTCTCCTCCACAGGAAGGAAATAGGCCACAAACTGGTTCCCCTCCTCGTCCATCATCCCCCTGGGGGCAGGAAAATGTTAACGCAGCTGTAGGGGGCAACCATCACCCCCCCCCCCCCTCAGCCCTTGGTGTTCAGCTCCATCCTATTCACCTGATCATGGCCTGGGACATCATTTCCAGTGCTGCAGCACCGCTCGTGTCCTTCGGCGCTGGATCCGAGTCAAAGATGACTTGGGCACAGGGATTGATCCACATCTGGGGCAGGGACAAAAGCAGAGGTGTTTGGGGCCACAACAAACCCCCCCCAACCCCCCTAAGCACACGCCACGCACCCCACACCCTACCTTGAAGTCAGGGAAGACGGGCATGACTTCGATGGGGGTGACGCGAGGTTTGCTGTAGTGCTGTGTGATCTGAGGGGAGTGGGGGGGGGGGGGGGAGAACCACACAGGATGGGGTCAAGACGGCCCCCCCCCTTACTCCCAAAAGCAGGGTGGGAGACCCCAACCCACCCCCATCCCCCCTCCCAAATCCCTTCTCACCGCTTTCTGAGCGTCTTCAAAAGTCTTCTCGATGGCGGCAATTTGGCTGTCGCGGTCTTTGTAGATCTCTTCTTCTGTGAACTGTTGTTTCACCGAGACTCCGATCCTGGATGGAGACGGGCACAGCGGCAGCGGGGGAAGTTCGGGGGGCGGGGGGACGAGGAGGTTGTGCCCCTCCTGCACCCTCCTTCAGACTCACTTGACCTCGGGTTTCTCGTTGGACACGCCGTAGCGGTTGAACTCGGTGGAGATGTACTCAGTCTTTCGCATCCATGGCACCACCTTCGCGTGCTGCTGTGACCTGAGCCACAGGTGGGGCACAGGTGTGACACAGGGTTCTTGGATGGATTTGGAGGGGAGATCTATTCCCCCCACCCGTTCCAGGGAGGGCCTGAATACGCCGTTACCTCTTGGAGCTGGTGGGTGCCTGGATCTCCTCCTCCAGCAGCTTCTCATCCGCCGGGTCCAGGAGCACTGCCAAAGAAATCCTCCAGTATCCCCCCCCAGCCTTGGGTCCCCTCCGCCTCCCCCCGAGGGGCAGGGACACCCCTAAGGGCTGAGCTCACCACCGGGGTCGATGCGGTAGGTGTCGGGGTTGATGAGGTCGATGGTGACGCCCAGGTCAGGCTCAGTCAGCAGGTCGTGCTTGTGCTGCTTCTCCAGAGACGTGGCCTTGTACTGCACGAACCTGGAGAGTGTGACGTAGAATCACAGAAACACCAAGGTTGGAGAAGACCGACAAGATCACCCAGTCCAACCGCCCACCCATCACCAGCAGTTCTCACTAAACCACGTCCCTCAACACAAAATCCAAACCTCCCTTGAACACCTCCAGGGTCGGTGGCTCCACCACCTCCCTGTGCAGCCCATTCCAGTGCCTGACCGCTCTTTCAGAAAAGCAGTATTTCCTAACCTCCAGCCTAAATCTCCCCTGGCGCAGTTTGAAGCCATTCCCTCCGGTCCTATCACTGTTACAAGAGAGAGGAGGCTGACCTCCAGCTCACTACAACCTCCCTTCAGGTAGTTATAGAGAGCAATAAGGTCTTCCCTGGGCCTCCTCTTCTCCACACTGAACAACCCCACCTCCTTCAGCCACTCCTCACAATCAACCCAGCAAGACCTAAAAGTGGACACAGCACTCGAGGTGCGGCCTCACCAGAGCTGAGCACAGGGGGACAATTAATTCCCTGTTCCTGCTGGCAGCCCTGTTTCTGATGACGACAGGTCCCAGGACCGCCTCCAGAACCCAAAATTCGCTTCTAAACAACCCGGGACCCCACCGCCTCCATTGCCCCCAGCATACCGGTTCTGGTCGAAGGGGTAGGTGATGAACTTGGGGTCGAAGGGGATGTCGGGGAGGCTGTTGCAGTATTTCACCCGGCACACCACGCCCGACCTGCAGGCAGCGCTGTCAGCGGGGGGGGGGAGGGAAAGGGACCCCCGCTGGACTCCCCTTTAGAGACCGAGCCCCCCCTCACCTCTCGGGCAGCGTTCGGTGGGAGCTGGGCCTATGGGGAGACAGAGAAGGGAGGGGGCGTGAGGGGAGAGCCCCGCAGCCCCCTGACGTCACGCCCCTCGCTCGTGACGTCACGGCCGTGACGTACCGGTGACCCGGCTCCTCCCGCTGCGCCTGCGTCTGGATGGTGGGCGCCATGGCGGAGCCTGGAGGCGGCGGCGGCCCTGAGCAGGCACCGAGCCGGACAGCCGCGGCCGGAAGCGAGAGGAAGACTTCCGGTCGGTGAGAGGGCCCTCGGGTGTGACGTCACTTCCGGACGCGGGCGCGCGCAAGGCCGACTGGGAGCGGAAGTGAAGGCAGTAGCGGGAAAATGGCGGCGCCCTCACAGCCACCGCCGGGACCACCAGCCGCGCCTGCGCCGCCGCAGCTGTCCGCCGCTCCCGGACCTGGACAAGGAGCGGGACCGGGACCGCCGCTTCCGGCGCAGGTGGCGGCCGCGCAGGCGCAGGACTTCGACCCGGTGCAGCGATTCCGGCTGCTCATCCCGCAACTGAAGGAAAGCCTGCAGGTGGGCGGGGCCTGCCGGTGTGGGGCGGGGCCTTCAGCCATCGGGGCGGGCGAGCCGTTCCCGGGGCTGGGGGACGACGGTGTGGGATCCCGCCGTATGTGATCCGCTGTGCTCGCCTCGCAGACGCTGATGAAGGTGGCGGCGCAGAACCTGGTGCAGAACTCCAACATCGACAACGGGCAGTGAGTGAGCCCGGCAGGGTGCTCACCTACGGACCCCAGTCCCATCCCAGCATCCCCCTACCCCCAAGACCCCCACCGGTTTTTCTCGGTTCTATCCAAAATCCCCAGATTCCTCTCCCTGCCCCCAGCAGCCCCTACAAGCCCTTCTCTGCCCCCCGCCCCCCAATCATTCTCTAGGCCCCCTTCCTTGGCCCCCCAGTGTCACCCTGGCAATGTGGTGACAGTGGGGGTGATGGTGGCTGTGTCCCATGGGCAGAAAGAGCGCCGACGGAGCCTTGCAACGCTTTGACAAGAGCCTGGAGGAGTTCTACGCACTGTGCGATCAGCTTGAGCTCTGCCTTGTGAGTGGCTCTCCAAGCGCTGTTTTTTGCGCCCCCCTCCCTCCCATTTTCACTTCCCATTTTCCTTTGGCAATGTCCTTTGCACACTCCTTGTCCTTCCCCCTCCCCCCCCCGGCACACACAGCCCCACGTCCCCTCTGGTGACACCCCCTCCCCAGCGCCTGGCGCACGAGTGCCTCTCACAGAGCTTCGACAGTGCAAAGCACGCACCTGCGTTGGTGCCAGCAGCTCCCAAAGGCGAGGGGGCTGCCGGCGAGAGCCTGCCCTACAACCAGTACCTGCCCCTCATCAAGGCACAGATTGCAGGCGCCAAGGACATCCACAACGCCCTGCTGGAGGGTGCCAACAAGATCACCGGCAAGCTGCCCCCCACGGGGGGTCCCTGATGAGGTCATGGGGGTAGGAAGCGGGCAGCCCCAGTGACAATAAAGGCACCCACGTGCATGGCAGCGTCCCTGAGGATTCCTGGGGGGGTGTTTCTAAGCGGTGTGAGGGTCAGATATATGTAGAGGGTGTCACCCTACGTGTGGGGGGATTGCCTGTGCGTTGAGGTGGATGATGGGGGAGGGATCATCCATATAGAGGCAACGTGATGACACCAAGCTGAGCGGTGCAGTCGATGCATTGGCAGGAAGGGAAGCCATCCAGATGCACCTGGACAGGCTGGAAAAGTGGGCCCATGAAAACCTCATGAGGTTCAATAAGGCCAAGTGCGGGGTGCTGCACTTGGGTCAGGGCAATCCCAGGTGTTTGTGCAAATTGGGGGAAGATCTCCTTGAGGGGGTGTTTGACCACAGAACGGCCGGGGCTGGAAGGGACCTCAAGGGTCACGAAGCTCCAACCCCCTGCCACACGCAGGGCCACCAACCTCCACATTTCACAGCAGCCCAGGCTGCCCAGGGCCCCATCCAACCTGGCCTCCAACACCTCCAGGGATGGACGGGGCATCACAGCCTCTCTGGGCAGCTTTCCAGCTGTTCGCACCCATCGCATCCACATCCCTTCCATTTGGAGAGAAAGACGCGGTGGAGGGGGGGGCAGCGTCAAAAGTTCTTGCTCAAGTCCAGGTGAATGACATCGCTCACCCACGCGCCGATCCTCGGTTCCCGGCACGATGACTCAGCCCAGCCCACCCCGAGCCGCCCCTCCTCGCCCCTTTGCTGACGTCCCCCCCTCCCCCCCCCAACGCGCTGAGCTCATGGCCGCGCCTCGCTCCAACTTCCGGCCACGCCCACTCGCCTTCGTGACGTCACGGGAGCGCCCCACTAGAAAAGCACCGCGGCTCAACGCTGCCCGGCAGTTCCGCTCTTCGTCTTCTATCGCCATGGCTGCTGCTACAGCTGGCCCAGCTCCGGAGCCGCTGCGTCAGGTACGGATCGTCGTCCTGTTCTTCACCCTCCCTCCCCTCGCTTCCCTCGGATCCCGCTCCCGTCTGACACCGACCGTTTCTCCGTTCTAGGGCCCTTTTTGCGGTCAGCCTCCCTCCGAGCCGTCCCCGGAGCCCCCGCTGCCTCCTCGCTCCCCGTGGTGCCCGCCGTCCCCGGAGCTGGGCCGCCTCCTGCGCTCCCTCAGCGCTCCGAGCGGTCGCTCCGTGCCCCCTCCTCCCGGTTTCTCTCCTCGGCTCCGCGGGGCTCCTCCCGGCCTGACCCGCCCGCAGCCCTCCGACACCGCATTGCTGGCTTTGGCGGCGCTGACTTTGGGCACGGATCCGCCCGGGACCGTCCCGGTGCCGTTCCCGTCTCGCAGATCGGCTCAGCTCTCCTCTCTCGGCCTGGCGCTTCTGTCTCCGACGTCGAACGAATCGTCCCAGCTGTCACCGTCGCTTTCACCTCCTCAATCTCCGTTCAGCTTCTCCTTGTCACCGCCCTCCTCGCCGCCGTCCCCGCTCTACAAGACCGAACTGTGCCGCCCTTTTACCGCTACCGGCCGTTGCCGCTATGGTGCCCGCTGTCAGTTTGCCCACGGCCCCGAGGAGCTGCGGGGGCTCCGCCGCCACCCCAAGTACCGCACGCAGCCGTGCAGCACCTTCCAGCGCTGCGGGACGTGCCCGTATGGCTCCCGCTGCCACTTCCTGCATGGCCCCGCACCGGCGGAGGGAAACACGAGCAGCCCGGGCAGCCCCCACCGCCTCCCAGTGTTTGACCGTATCTCAGTGTCGGAATGAGGGGTGTGGTGATGGTCCCTCCCCAGAGGAAGGGAGCCCTCCTTCCTTCCTCCCCCCTCCGCCAGGAACTTTGGGCTGAAGGAGGCGGAGTTGTCAGATGTAGCATCCCTGGGGCGGGGGGGGGGACACGCTGTGCTCGGTCCCAGTGGTAATAAGTGGGAAGTGGGGGGGAGGAGGAGGAGGAGAGGGAGACGAGGCTGGCAGGTCCTGTCGTCTCCCTCCCCGCCCTGATTCTGCCTTTATTTATTACTCACTCAGTGCCTTAGGGGCGTTTCTGTCCCTGTGTATGGCTTTTTTTTTTTTTTTTTTTTCCCGGTGGCCAGAGGTTTTATATCGTATTTATGTGTTTTATAATTGGGGGGGGGTGGGGAGAGGGGTGAAGGGAAAATGCTGATTTTTTTTTTTTTTCTTTTTTCTCCTGTTTGTTTGTTTTAAATAAATCGACGAACTCTTTCTCTGGTGTTGGTTGCTCTGTTGTACGGGGAGGGGCGAGGAGGAGCAGAGCGGAGCTGTGACGTCAAACCCCACCCCGTGACAGCTCCCCGCAACGCGATTTCCTCCACCGCGCCCCTTTTTGTCCCTTCCGGGCCACCACCGCCTCCGTCTAATCACGTGACCAAGTATGTTCCGCTCTACCTACCGCCTACGCACACGTGACGGAGGCTAAGCTCGCGAGAAATGCTGGCTGACCGGAACCGGATGGAGGGAGGCGGAAGTGCTGTCCTCCTGGCGGCGGGGCCTGCTGGGGGCGGGCCGGTGCTGCTCTCCGTTTCTCCTTTTGCTACCAGGCCCCCCCTTTAAGCCCTGGGATCTCCCCTCCGTGCCCTCAACGCCTTCTCGCGTCCGCTTCCCGCTCCCTTAGCGCATCTCTGGGCTCCTCCCCACCCCCCTCCCCATCATGTCGGACAGCGACGACAGCAACTTCTCAGAGGAGGAGAGCGAACGCAGCAGCGAGGCGGAGGAGGCTGAAGAAGCTGAGGTGAGGTTGAACGTGTGGGGCGTGCGCCGTGCCCCGCCTTCCCTCGCCCTCAGCATCCCCCCCTTCACCGCTGTGCAGGCCGAGGAGGAGCGCGCCAGTGCAGCGGGCAGCGAGAAGGAAGAGGTGGAGGAGGAAGAGGAGGAGGAATACGATGAGGAGGAGGAGGAGGAAGATGACGACCGGCCTGCTAAGAAGCCACGGCATGGCGGCTTTATCTTAGATGAAGCCGGTGAGCTGGGGGTGGAGCAGGGATGGTGGGGGGGCCTCGGCTGCCTCCGGATTTTGCTCTCACCGCTGTGGTGATCCCCCCCCAGATGTGGACGATGAATATGAGGATGAAGATCAGTGGGAAGATGGAGCTGAGGACATCCTGGAGAAAGGTGAGGAGGTTGCTTTGGGGGCTCCCCAGCTTTGAGGATGCTCCCTGGGGCTTCGAGATTCGCCTTGGGCTTTGGTCCCTGCTCTCTGGCCTTAAGGCCAGAAGAGGATGGAAGCAGAGCTCTGTGGTGGTACGGCTCCTCTGGCAGAGGTGCGCCATTCTGGGTTGCAGTGCTGTGCTGCTGGATCGGTTTTGGTGCAGCTCTTCTGGGTTAAAACACTGGGTTGGCTGCTGTTGCTCTTTCCCCACCTCTGAGCGTGTTTTTCTCCCCAAGCCCCACACTCAGGGGTGGGAATGGGACTGTGTAGCCCCTGACCCCTCACCTCCCTCATCCCAACTGTCTGTCTTTCTGTCCACCCTTTGTCTGTCTGCTTAGCGCATTTCATTCACACCTGCCTGGTTTTATTTTTTACTCTTTTTTTTTTTTTTTTTTAATTTAAACGTTTCTTGTGTTTTCCTTTCCCCTCCTGTGCTGCCGTCTTAATTTTGTTCCTTCCCCTTTGTTCCCCCTCACCCATGGGTGGTTTTGCCGCTATTATTTGCTCCATACTGTCTGCCCTCCACCGCCACCTCCTTGTTCCCGAGCAGAAGAGATTGAAGGTAAGCTTGAGTCAGTCTGAGCCCCCCTGGGGGGGCCAACCGCTGCCACCCCCTGGGGCCAGCTAAGCCCAGCCACGTCCCTGTGCTGCTGTGAGCCGCATTCGACCCTCCTCTTCCTTGCAGCTTCCAACATTGACAACGTGGTGTTGGATGAGGACCGCTCTGGTGCTCGGCGGCTGCAGAATCTCTGGAGGTGATGCCAGCTCTGTCTGTGCGCCGCTCCTTTGCCCCTTGAGAGGCTGTGGGAGTTGTGCTGATGCCCGGTTCCACCTTCTCCACCTACAGGGACCAACGTGAAGAAGAGCTGGGCGAGTACTATATGAAGAAATACGCCAAGTCCTCAGTGGGAGAGACGTGAGTTGGGAGACGTGGCCCTGCCACCCTGTCTTACCGCCTGCCAAGGATTGTACTGTTTCATTTTATTGTCCAATTTTATTTTACCAGTGTTTATGGCGGCTCTGATGAGCTCTCAGATGACATCACACAGCAGCAGCTGCTGCCCGGAGTCAAGTGAGTGTCTTGGGGTAGAAAACACATGGATTTTTTGGGGAAAAAATGAGATATTCAGGTCTGTGTTATGCTGAGCTGCCCAGCCAGGTGGGCTCTGGCAGGTTTAGCCAGCTCAGGCCACCCTGTAAATGCTTTTCTCTGGTCCTGTGCAGGGATCCCAATCTCTGGACGGTGAAATGCAAGGTAAGCACTAGGGATCTTTGGAGTCGGAATCGGCGTTTGAGAGGCATCTTCTCAACCCTAAAGCAACCTGTTTCCACCACAGATTGGAGAGGAGCGTGCTACAGCCATCGCTCTGATGAGGAAGTTCATTGCATACCAATTCACTGACACGGTGAGGCCGCGGGGAGCCACGTGGTGGCTGGGGGGGCTGCACCACCTGCTGCTGCACCACCTGCACCCCTCCGGCCCTCATGCGCCCCGTGGTTCCTCCAGCCCTTGCAGATCAAGTCGGTGGTGGCCCCCGAGCACGTCAAAGGATACATCTACGTGGAGGCCTACAAGCAGACGCACGTGAAGCAGGCGATTGAGGGGGTAGGGAATCTGCGGATGGGTTACTGGAACCAGCAGATGGTGCCCATCAAGGAGATGACGGACGTGCTGAAAGTGGTGAAGGAGGTAACCAATCTGAAGCCGAAGTCCTGGGTGCGTCTGAAGAGGGGAATCTACAAGGACGACATCGCCCAGGTGAGGCAGGAAGGCACAGGAGCCCCACAGTGGGGAGCTGAGGACAGCCGGCTCACTGCCACCCTGTCCCTGTGGGCAGGTGGATTACGTGGAGCCCAGCCAGAACCAGATTTCCTTAAAGATGATCCCCCGAATTGACTTCGACCGTATCAAAGCCCGAATGAGTCTGGTAAGTGCGGCGCTCTTGCGTGGTGCTGCTGTGCTGGGGCTCGTTTGCTTATCGTGTTGCCTCCCAATCTGCAGAAGGACTGGTTTGCCAAGAGGAAAAAGTTCAAGCGACCCCCTCAGAGGCTTTTTGATGCCGAGAAGATCAGGTAGGTGGTGGCATCAGAGAACATCAGACTGAAAGAAAACCAACACAACAACCATGCGTGGAAAAAAAACGCCCCCTGGTGAGCTGTCCTCCACGAGGGGGTGATTTGGTTTTGCCTCTGTCTTGGTTCAGGTCTCTGGGAGGCGACGTGGCTTCTGATGGAGACTTTCTCATCTTTGAAGGCAACCGTTACAGCCGCAAGGGCTTCCTCTTCAAGAGCTTCGCCATGTCAGCAGTGGTGAGCGTGGGACTCTGTTCAGATCCAACCTAAGCCCGTCTCCTTTCCCCCCAAAACTGCTTTCCTTCTCATGTCAAGACCCGAACGCTGAGTTACTGGTGGGAAGGAGGGTGGTGGGAGGCCAGAAACTCCCTGTTCTCTGGTAGCGATGGCCGCAGCCGTGGTGCACGGTCCGTTTGGCATTGGCACAGCTTAGGGAAGTAGGTGAGTTCTGGAGAGGAGTGGGATGTTGTGGCCACCACCAGCTCTGTTCCTGACAGATAACAGAGGGTGTGAAGCCCACCTTGTCAGAGCTGGAGAAGTTTGAAGACCAGCCTGAAGGCATTGACCTGGAGGTGGTGACAGAGAGCACGGGTATGCGGGTGCCTCTTCACGCACGCTGCTGTTTCCCGTGCGTTGTTTTCCCCTGACTCTCTCTGTTGTCACCCCTAGGGAAGGAGCGTGAGCATAATTTCCAGCCCGGTGACAACGTGGAGGTGTGTGAGGGTGAACTGATCAACCTGCAGGGCAAGATCCTCAGCGTCGATGGCAACAAGATCACTATCATGCCCAAACACGAGGACTTGAAGGTAGCAGAGCACCCAGGGAGCAGCTTCATGTGGCTGCTGCAGCCTCACCAGGACGCTGCGTGCCTCTTCCCCAGCGCCTGCGGAGTTCTGCTTTTCTTTTAGGACATGCTGGAATTCCCAGCTCAGGAGCTGCGGAAATATTTCAAGATGGGTGACCACGTGAAGGTGATCGCAGGGCGCTTTGAGGGTGACACGGGCCTCATTGTTAGGGTGGAGGAGAACTTCGTCATCCTCTTCTCAGACCTCACCATGCACGAGGTGAGCGGAGGGGTGGAAGGCCACAGTTTGGCTCAGCGTGATGCCAGTGGGAAGGGGAGAAATCGGCTGTGGCAGCTGGGTTTCATTCATTCTTCCTACCCCACCACCAGCTCAAGGTTCTGCCACGGGACCTGCAGCTCTGCTCGGAGACGGCATCGGGTGTGGATGTGGGGGGACAGCATGAGTGGGGTGAACTGGTGCAGCTGGACCCCCAGACAGTGGGTGTTATTGTACGACTGGAGCGTGAGACCTTCCAGGTGAGCTCCAGTTGCCCGTGATGCTGGAAGGAGCTTTGCTGTTTTTTCCTGTGTGTGTTTTCGGGTGTCTTGAAGACTAGAGAGCAGTTTTCATGTGCAGCCCTGTGCCAGAAACGCCTCCCCACCTTCTGTTTTGCATCTATGCAGTCCGTGCTGCCTTGGAGGGCTGTTTTGGGCAGCACCTCTCCAGCTTTTGCCATTCCTGTTTGTGTTTCAGGTGTTGAACATGTATGGAAAGGTGGTGACGGTGCGGCACCAGGCTGTCACCAGGAAGAAGGACAACCGCTTCGCTGTCGCCCTCGACTCAGAACAGAACAACATCCACGTCAAGGACATCGTCAAAGTCATAGATGGGCCCCACTCGGTAGGAACCATGGGGTTGGGGGTGACTGGGGTGAGACTTTTTGGTCACCTTGGCCTTGTCCTGGTCTGCCATAGATGCTCTGGATTTGTTGGTGCTTTTCGGGGTTGGTTTTTTTTGGCACGTAGGGAACACTGGGTTTTTTCTGACAGCCTTCTGAGTCCTGTTGCTGGGGGAGGTCCTGCCACCCCCCTGAGGCTCACCCCTGCCACTGTCACAGGGTCGTGAGGGAGAGATCAGGCACCTCTTCCGGGGCTTCGCCTTCCTGCACTGCAAGAAGCTGGTGGAGAATGGTGGCATGTTTGTCTGCAAGACCCGACACCTTGTCCTGGCTGGTGGTTCCAAGGTGGGGGCGCGCTGGGCGTCAGTGATGGCTGCTGGAGGGGGCCATGACCCTGTGCCTTTGTTGCTGCTGCTCTCCAGCACCGTTTTCTTTCCCTTCTGCAGCCACGGGACGTCACCAATTTCACTGTAGGCAGCTTTGCTCCCATGAGCCCTCGTATCAGCAGCCCGATGCATCCCAGTGGGGCCGGTATGTGTTGCAGGGGTGCCCCCAGGGCCAAGAGAGCGTCCCCAAGGACTTCCTGCTCAGCCTGAGCCCTCGCTTCCTTGTCCTTCAGGCCAGCGTGGTGGCTTCGGTGGAGGTGGCATGAGCCGTGGGCGCGGGCGGCGGGACAACGACCTGATTGGGCAGACGGTGCGCATCTCCCAGGGACCTTACAAAGGTGAGTGGTTTTTGGATGGCAAGAAGCTGTGGGTTGCCCTGGTTCCCTCGTCAAATTACCGTTGGGACTCAGGCTACATCGGGGTGGTGAAGGATGCAACGGAGTCAACGGCCCGGGTGGAGCTGCATTCTACCTGCCAGACCATCTCGGTGGACCGCCAGCGCCTGACCACCGTGTGAGTACAAGGACAGGGAGCTGTGCTGCTCCCTCTGCAGGACGGCCTCTTAGGGGCTTCTTCACATCCTCGATGCTGCAGGGGTTCAAGACGCCCGGGTGGAATGACTTCAACCTACGGACGGACCCCCATGTATGGGTCCCAGACCCCCATGTATGGCTCTGGCTCCCGCACTCCCATGTATGGCTCCCAGACGCCTCTCCATGATGGTGAGTGGTGCTGGGGGTCGATGGCACTGATGGGGACGCAGATGGGACGGAGGTGAAGTGGGTTCTGGGGTGATCTTTTGGTTGGAAAGGGGTGTGTGAAGGAGGCTTTGAGGATGAGGAGGGGACGGGGCTGAGGTGGAGGGGACAGGACTCGGTGGGGACGCAGAGGGGTCTGACGCAGCCATTGTGGGGCTGTTGCAGGCAGCCGCACGCCACATTATGGCTCACAGACTCCGCTTCACGATGGCAGCCGCACGCCTGCTCAGAGCGGCGCCTGGGACCCCAACAACCCCAACACTCCTTCCAGGTGAGTGTGGGGAGCGGGGGGCTGCTGACCAGGACAGACCCACCGCAGAGCCTGCGGTTACTGTGATGTCCCCAACAACATCACAACAGTCACGTTTGGGATCTCTGATCGCTGCCATGGCTCCAGCGATTCTGGATTGTCCTCACTGCAGGGGCCCAGTCACTGAACTGAGCTGGCTGTGGTGATGAGGTTTGTCTTCCTTCCACAGAGCCGATGAGGACTTTGAATATGGCTTTGATGACGAGCCCACGCCCTCACCACAAGGCTACGGTGGCACCCCCAACCCACAGACCCCTGGTTATCCTGACCCTTCATCACCGCAGGTCACCCAGCCGTACAACCCCCAGACCCCCGGCACGCCAGCCATGTGAGCATTCCTTCCACTCTGCACTGGCCCTGGAACTCTGGGAGGGGAACCACAGCTCTGTGGAACCACAGTTGGGATCCTGAGGGGAGACTGCAGCCCCAGAGGATCCCAAACTGTGGCTCTGGGTTGACATAATGTTCCCTGAGGTCTCCTACATGCAACACAGCATCCCCATGACTCCCTCTCACCCTGGCAGGTACAACACTGACCAGTTCTCACCCTATGCTGTGCCATCGCCACAAGGCTCCTACCAGCCCAGCCCCAGCCCCCAGAGCTACCACCAAGTGGCCCCCAGCCCTGTGGGCTATCAGAACACCCATTCACCAGCCAGCTACCACCCAACGCCATCACCGATGGCCTACCAGGTACCTCCAGTTCCACTCCCTTGCCTCCCATAGCCTCCCACTGCTGCTTATGCTGCCTTCTCTCTCCCTCAGGCAAGCCCTAGCCCCAGTCCAGTGGGCTACAGCCCCATGACACCTGGGGCACCATCTCCGGGGGGCTACAACCCCCATACCCCTGGTTCAGGCATCGAGCAGAGCTCCAGCGACTGGGTGACCACTGACATCCAAGTGAAGGTCCGGGACACCTATCTGGACAGCCAGGCAGTGGGACAGACCGGGGTGATCCGCAGCGTCACGGTGAGCCCACGGTGGTACCACGTGTGGGGCGGTGACAGGACTGTAACAAACCTTAACACCCATTCTCTGTTCTCCCCGCCCCCCCTGCAGGGTGGAATGTGCTCTGTGTACCTGAAGGACAGCGAGAAAGTGGTGAGCATCTCCAGTGAGCACCTGGAGCCCGTCACCCCCACCAAGAGCAACAAGGTACGCTCATCACCGCTGCCCATGCCGCCCCTGCCCCTCTTGGGCTCCGCCTCCCCCTCCTGCCTTGCCCGGGGACCCCCTTGGCTCTCCCACCCCTTTCCGTCCTCTTCACTCTCCCTGGATCCCGCTGCACAGCGTAGGGGAGGGCTCGCGGATCCCCGTGGCCCTTCCTGGGCTACCTACCAGATACCCCTCAGCCCCATTGGGCTCCTGCTGTCCCCACAGGTGAAGGTGATCCTGGGCGAGGACCGCGAGGCTACCGGCATCCTGCTCAGCATCGACGGTGAGGACGGGATTGTGCGCATGGACCTGGACGAGCAGCTCAAGATCCTCAACCTGCGCTTCCTGGGCAAGCTGCTGGAGGCCTGAGCGCTGCCTTCGTTTTTCACCCCGGCCTCCCGTTTAAAGCGAGATGGCCGTATCCAATAAACGCTTATGACCCCTCGACTCGCATTCCCTTGAACGCGGCGCTCCGAGGCGAGACTCTCCTGTCCGGACCTCCACCCTTCCATCGGCTCTTCCTCCGCCGCTGCTTTGCGGTCTCACGGCCGCGGCGCGACTTACACGGCGTGCTTCCGGGAGGGCGCGGGGGGCGATGGGCATTGTAGGCACTGCCAGCCAGTCATCGCCGAGCGCGCGGCATGCCGGGAAGCGTGGCGACGGGAGACGGCGCGGCGCTTTCAGCCAATCACACCCGCCCGCGGGGCTTGTCGGGAAGCGTGGCGACAGGCGATGGTAGCGCGGCGCGCAGCTCGCCGGGAAACACGGGGCTTCCAGCCAATCAGCGCCGTCCGCTGGGCATGCCGGGAAGCGTGGCTATTGGAGACGGCGCGGCGCTGCAGCCAATCAACGGTCCTCGCGCTGCACGCCGGGAAGCGCGGCGCTTTCAGCCAGTCATCAGCGCCGACCGCTGGGCACGCCGGGAAGCGTGGCTTTCCCAGCCTTAGAGACGAGCGCTGCGGGAAAATGGCGGCGACGGCGGCGGCGCGTGGGGCCCGCATCGCCCTCGCGGCCCACCGGGCCCTCGCCGCGCTGAGTCGCGCCGTGAGCAGCAGCGGTGCGGGCACTTCCGGTACGGAAGCGGTGCTGCAGGAGAGGCTACGGCAGCAGCAGGCGGTAGGAGGCGTGGGAAGGGCCGGTCCTGAGGGTTCGGTGCTCTCAGCGGAGCCTCCGGGCCTCACCGTCAGCCTCACGCAGGGCCTGGAGGGACCCCAGGGGCGGCCGAACCCCGGTAATGAGGAGGAGGAGCGGAGGAAGCAGCGCCTGGCTGCCGTTCGGCGGCTGGCCCTGCGGCTGGCGGGGCTGCTGGGTGCCGGTACCGGCATCACCATCATCTACATCTTCGGTAAGGACCCCCGCGGTGCTGCAGTCCGATCCCCGCCCCCCACCCAACCCCAAACCCCGCCTCACGTTCTCCCGTCTCCCCAGGCAGCAACGCGGTGGATGAACACGGAGCCAAGGTGAGCTGCGTGTCCCCACGCTGGTGATCCGTGTTGGGAATGGCCAAATAATTGTTGTCAGGACGGTATTTCTGATAAAAAGCGGATTTTATTCGCGATTGCAATGGCAGGAGCAGCGCTAAGGCACAATGACAGCTTTTCCCCTATGAAGACAGGCTGAGGGAGCTGGGCTCGTTCAGCATGGAGAAAAGAAGGCTGCGGGGTTCATTGCAGCCTGCAGTACCCAAAGACAGCCTGCAAACAGGAGGGGAGTCAGCTCTTGGAAAGGGTTGGTAGCAGCAGAACGAGGGGAAATGGTTTGGAGTAGAGGGAGGGCAGATGGAGGTTGGATGTCAGGGGAAGTTCTGTGCTGTGAGAGCGGTGAGGGGCTGAACAGCTGCCCAGAGAGGCTGTGATGCCCCGTCCATCCCTGGAGGTGTTGGAGGCCAGGTTGGATGGGGCCCTGGGCAGCCTGGGCTGCTGTGAAATGTGGAGGTTGGTGGCCCTAAGTATGGCGGGGGGTTGGAGCTTCGTGACCCTTGAGGTCCCTTCCAGCCCTGGCCGTTCTGTGATTCTTTGTACCCTTTTTGCTTGCCCCCCCCCCGTTTCCCCATTGGCTGGGTGCTCCAGGTTCACAATCTTCTCCAAGGTTTCCATCTGTTCATTGCTGTCTTGCATTCAGCTGCCACCCCCTTGTTTCCGAGATGTCTCAGTGCTCTCCTTGTATTCATATGGTGATTTTCTTCAAACCCTTCGTTAAACAAAGAACACCGGGGGGTGGAGGGGGGATGCCAGGCCTTCCCGATGGCTCTTCAGGCTCTTCCACGGGCATGTCACGATTTGCTCTCTGGTGCATATTGTGCAGGATATTCCTGCAATATGCACGGCAAAATATGCCTGTATACGCCTGCATGCTGAGCACACATTCCCGAGGAAGGTTCTGTAGAAGATAAGCGATGCAAACTATCAGAACCTCTCCCAAGTAAAGTAAAAAAGACTCCTGACAAGAACTGTGCCAGCGGAGACCATGAAATAAAAAATAAAGTAGGATTTAGTTCTAATGCAGAAACATTTGACTCCTAAATCCATCACGGCTCTGCACTGCCCTCAGAACCAACCGGGGGAGGCTTCCCATTTCGTGGTGGTTTTTATTTCCCCTCCCCCACGCAAAGCCCCTTTATGGGGCCGTCTGAGCCGTCAGGGTTTGATGTGCGGCCTGGGGGGGAGCTGTGAATTGTTCCCCTTCATCCGGGGCTGTTGGGACATCAAAAGGGCAGGGGGAAAATAGCCAGGGGGTGACAAAGCAATCGGCAGGATGGTGAGAAAATCAACGAGGGGCATCCAGGGGCGGAAGGAAGCACTGCTAGCACAGGAAAACCACCTCACCTAGCTGTAAATCACCCTGCCTGGGGTTCCCTCTTCCCACCCTTTTGGTCGTGGTTTTTCTTGCATTTGTTTTTCTTTCCCTGCAGGTCCCCGATGAGTTTGATGGTGGTGAGTAACAAACGGAGCCGGGGGGGGAGGCGGCGGCCCTTGCAGGGGATGGGGGACAGGTTGTGTCCCCTGGGCTGCTTTGACACATGGCAGCGGCCTTTTGTGATGTTTTTAGCACCAGCTGGTTGCCCCAGCGGGGCTTTTTCTCCTACGTGTTGTTTCTTTTTATTTCTATGGGGATGGTAGGAAGAAAGAGATTGGGATTTTCACCCTCCTTGAGACCCCATGCATTCACCCATGCTTGGTTCCACAGACCCTGTGGGCATCCAGCAGCTCCGCAGGACATATAAGTACTTCAAGGACTACAGGCAGGTGCGTGGGGCTTTCCCCATTTGGGTTTTTATCTCCTTTTGGGGCTGTTCTTGTTGGAAGCCTTGGTGATGTCAGCAGCAGCAGCACTTTAAGACCCCCGTGCTCTTCGGGGGGATCTTTGCCCTCATCCTGGCGACGTCGTGGCCTGGTTTTGGGGTTTTATTGTGGATCTTATGGGGGGGGGGGAGGATTCTCATCCCTTTTTGAAGGGCCTTTGTCCCAGCGTCGGTGGCCTGTCTCTTGCTCTTTCTCAATCAGATGATCATCGAGCCCACCAGTGCCAAGCTGCTGCCAGACCCTCTGCGTGAGCCCTACTACCAGCCGCCCTACACTCTGGTCATTGAGCTCACCGACGTCTTGCTGCACCCCGAATGGTCGGTGAGTGGCAGCCCGTTGTTCCTGCCTCCCTTCCTCTGCTGACGGCCTCATCTCTTGCCCCCTTCTGCCTCCTTTCTCTGCTCCAGCTCATCACCGGCTGGCGTTTCAAGAAGCGTCCGGGCATCGACAGCCTCCTGCAGCAGCTCGCGCCGCTCTACGAGATCGTCATCTTCACCTCCGAAACGGGCATGGTGTGTGCAGCCATGGGGAAGGGGCTGCGGCCCAAAGGTGGGCTCGACTCAACCCCCCCCCTACTCGTCTTTCTATCCCCAGACTGCCTTCCCCCTCATCGACAGCATCGACCCGCACGGCTTCATCTCCTACCGCCTCTTCCGCGACGCCACCCGTTACATGGATGGGCACCACGTCAAGGTGGGGACGGGGAGAGGAATGAGGGACACGTCGGTGCCCCCCCCCCCCCCCCGGCCCTATGGCAGCCCTTCTCTGTCCCCTATCCACCCCCAGGACATCTCCTGCCTCAACAGAGATCCTGCCAAGGTGGTGGTGGTGGACTGCCGCAAGGAAGCCTTCTGCCTGCAGCCCTACAACGGCCTGGCGCTGCGCCGCTGGGACGGCAGCTCCGATGATCGCGCCCTCTACGACCTCACTGCTTTCCTTAAAAGTGAGAAAACAAAAAACCTCCACATCCTTGCGCCCGCCACCTCTCCCTGCCCAACCCTGACGTGTTCCCACCCCGCTTCCCTCAGCCATTGCCCTCAGTGGTGTTGAAGACGTGAGGAGCGTGCTGGAGAACTACGCGCTGGAGGACGATCCGCTGGCGGCTTTCAAACGCCGCCGGTCGCAGCTGGAGGAGGTGAGGAGGCTGGGAGAAGACGTGGGAGAGTGAGGAAGGCGCCGAGGTGCAGCGACGGCTGAAGGGCGACGGGTGTTTTGTGCTCTGGGATGCAGGAGGAGCAGCAGCGTTTGGCTGAGATGGCGCAGGGCAAGAAGCCGACGGGGCTCTTCCTGGGCGCCCTGGCTGGCCGTCTCTGGGCGCGTTCCAAGCAGCAGTGATGGCCCAAGATGTTGTCATCGTGTCACCAGGACGTTGTCATCGCGTTTACTGCATGCTTGGACTTGACTGGCGGTCCTGGCGCTGTGTCTGAGCTACATTTCTTTATTTTTGTTTTGTTTTGTTATTTTGGGAGGTTTGGCTCCGCGAGGGTGAATAAAGGGTTACGTGGAGCCGTGGGGATTCTACTGCTGCTTTTGTGATGGGGGGCAGGGAGTTTTGTCACCTCCCTGCTGTCCTGGGGCCTGTGGGAAGATGGAAGAAGCACGGGGGGGGGGGGGGGGCTGCCTCCCCCCTTTTCCCCCCTATGGGGGTGTGCTGTAGGTGGGGTTGGAGGTGTGGTTTATAACAGGATGGGGCCTGGTCCTTATCAGGGGGTTCCAGGGGTGGCAGCGGGTTCAGACCCTGCTGAGCTCTGGGACCACG